>NC_071308.1:5325669-5628851 GCF_027563975.2 Plodia interpunctella | reverse complement strand
CGTGTTTAGTGCCACTGGATCAGGTAATCCGGCTTGCGCAATAACTTTGAGAATGTTGTTGGTGCTGTGCTGCTTATCATGGAACTTTTGCATCCTAGATGCGCTACAAAATCATGGGAGCCCGCTATCAACATCATGAAAGCATTGTTGTATTAGGCCCTTCGTGAATATGTTTATTCCCACAATATGTGTATTTAAAAATGAATTCATGATAAATTGGTACAGTTCACTTTTATAAGCCTTCTATAACGAAGCCTTCTACTTTACATATTGCACATAGTACCAAGATGGACAAGTCTGTTGTTGACATGACACCCGAATCCGCATGAAAATATTTGCTTGCAACGTCCCAAGCTTTTTATTTGAATTGGGAAACTGTGTTCCAAGACAGGTCTCGATTCATTTTGACCCTTATGGTCCACATGTTACGGTTTGTTTTCGATACTCCGGCAAAATCAAGCGTATTGTTTTTTAGCAGAGAATTAATAATGTGAAGTAGGCCGCGTATGCACCGGTCGCAATGTATAACAATGGATGCACGCCGATAAAATTAGATATTCAATAACGGGAAGGGGGTCGGAGGTCCGCCATTTTGAAGTTTCGGTCAGGCGAGGGCTGCGAGCGAAGGGGCCGCGCATGCGTACTGCGGGCACCCGCACCCTGCTTGGGCCTGGACCTCGGCAAGTGATGTCAAAAAACACGTTATTCTCTCCCCTCATTCTACTAACCTAGTACGTCTTAATTTATATGGATTAGTGATAAACTGTCTGATAACTGTGCGTTTGGTGAGAAGTGGTTCTTTTGCGACCTCAGTATATGTGACTCCCGGAATTCTGGACTCGGGAACAATGACAGGGAACGGCTGATCGCTCGGCGATGAATTATCAAAAGTGATACATCTTTGTTAGTACTATTATTAGTCATTATATTTAGCATAAATTCATACCAAGGAAATTCTTAAAATTAAAACTGTGGATGTATTAGTGCAAGTGCTTTCCTTTATAATAAGGAAAAACCAGGGACGTAAATAATAATGGGATGACAGGAAATAAAGATTCATGGAAAAGGTTTGGCGTCGAGTTGGTCTCCATTCCTCCCGGAAGAAGAGGGATGGAAGCGGGACTAGTCGGGAAGTGACTGCTCCCGTTGCGGCTCCCCAGGAGGTTGAGTACCAGAACATTCATACTTTGAGAACAGCTGACTTGATTAGGCAAAGACAGGGCGAGGAGAAATCTACATTACGATCCTCGTACATTATAAAGAACGGGGATAATTTTATTTTGGTTGAGCGTCGTCGGCGGCGACGTCGGCGAAGCGGCACCAGGGCTTCGTCAGGTGGAAGACACCACACTCCGCCTGTAGTGGAAGATAATACAAGGACTGAGCAAAAACGCCGGCCGCCTGCTCGATTGAAGATCTTTGGAATACAATGGCCGTTGCATTCTAGCGATTCGAGGTAGGTAATTCCTTAATCTATGAGGAAACGCTGATAGTAATTCTGTAATCTAAGGAGAGAGGTATTAACTGGTTAGCGCTTCGTTTTCGGAGAATCCGAATATCATAGTGGCACCTAAATATGTTTTTAATCTAACGGAAGCATTAGAACTATACAACACAACGAACGAAGAATAAACTAAACTTGTTTTCTAGAATCAGGTAATAGAGATAATCTGGTCAGATGATTAAATAGTCGCGTTCGAATCATATGGTAGATTGCTCGAGTTGATTAATCTTGTTTATACATAACTAGATGTTGCCCGGGGCATCACTCCTGTGGGAATTTTGAGATAAAATATAGTCTATAGCAATCTTGGATAATGTACCTTTCTAATGGTGAAATAATTTTTGAAATCGGTTCGGTAGTTTCGGAAATTACCCGCCTCAAACATACAAAGTCACAAATGCTTACCTCTTTATAATAATAGTATGCCTAGATGTCGAAATTCGTGCAAATATTTTTCGTAACATGTGGAAATGAGTCATATCATGATAATTGACAACAATGCAATATGGAAACACGAAACTTTATTATCATCTTCACATGTTGTTTACGTATTGCAGTTATCTACATATACGAGTACCTACCTAAATAGTGAATTCTGAGTAGTTTTTCTATTATTATATATATTTTTGTACATTTACGTGTACATTCTTAAAATTCGGTCTAATATACATACTTATGTGAGAGTCTGAAGTCGTCGTTAGTAACAGAATCAGTAGCCTGTACAAATACCAATATACGACCAGTGCTCCAGCGGGGATTCTTTCATTATTTAAACTACATGACACAACTTGGTCTAATATACATTAAATTAACAAATTGATAGAATAAACCACAGGAATAGACATATTCATACATTATTATATAATATAAATATTCATCATATCACATTATAATATTCAATAACTTTCTAATGTAAGTACGTCGTACCCATATCGACTTCACAAAATTCGTACACAATTTCAGTTATACTGCTACACTTTTTATTCCCGATGTAATTGGTTCTAGGCACACCTCAATCACCCGGAGATTCTGCCGAGGAAGGCGATCCCGGGAAGACAACGAACTGTACAGATCCAATAGCTTCAAGTTCGAGAGGTTCACACGGGAACCACCGGCTGATGAGTTCGCGTCTGGATCTCAGGTGAGTCAATATTTTTTAAATGATTGATAATGAACATTTCCAAACTAGCAAAGGTTTACCTAAGGCCCTTTTTTCTTAGCTCGTCGAAACAACTAAGCAGTTATCTTGTCCATTCTCGGATGTCGTGTCTACATGATTTCTGTGCATTCTGCTGGAAGCTGATGCAGCATTTTTTGCATAATCGTCTTTATGCGAAATTTTAAGTCATTAGAAAATAGGGCACATCAAGGGGTAAAACTTGAGACAGACAAGATTGACACATAAATAGGGAAACTATTTGAAGAAAATGTAGGTAAGACATGTACGTACGACACTTTACGATGTACTTGCATATTATAATACTAACTCTTCATTTACTTGTTTTTGGTTGATCGATTTTACAGTAGTAGTAGGTACTAGTCACTACTAAGTATTTATTAAACTGTGTTTTTGTTTGATTTTGGAGATTTTGGGCATATTATATGGGTGGTACTCTTCAATGTTAGTCATTAAGGATCAAAGGATGTCATTGAAATAAAATACATTTCAAGAAATATTATATCATTGTTCAATTCAATAGGGGTTAATTTGTTTGTCTTGCTTGACTCACACCAAACAGGATGACTACACTATAATTTAGAGAGACTGGGAAGACCTTTTATGACGTCAACATCTGTGAATCAACCTTCTACAGTAGGTACCTAGGTATCTTGCTGAACATAAACAACATTTGCAGCAACCATACTGTTACGTGAATCCTACTTGAGTAGACTTTTTAAAATACGACTATTATAAGTAGATAATATATTAACTATACTTAATTATTTGTCGTTGTGTGTTTGTCTATGTATATTAATTCAATTCTATTAAGAGTCTTTTTCTTGTCGGTGGAGCATTTTCCATCTAATTCTGTCCTCAGCCATTGATTTCACCTTCCTATACGACACGTATATTAATATAACTTCATAAATGTAGAATGCTGGCGTTGTCCTTTATACAGCTGGACTTGGCATTTGAGTCGACTCTTAGTCCTGTGTACACCGTGGGACCATGATATGATACTGTATCCGCATCAAACAAGAAAATACCTACAAATGTAAATGCTAACATTTATTAAATTTTCCTAGTGCCGTTCTTATTTTCATATACGAGTACATAACTGGCGTGCTATAGGTAGATAGGTAGGTAGGTACCTACCGGGCCGGAACCGCAGTCTACTTACATAAATAGTGCAGTGAAGTTGACACCTTTATGTAAAATTCAGTTGCTATTTAGCTCTACTGGAAATACAGTCCACATTTCATCTCTTTCCGAATAATATAACTTTTGGTCTTAGATTAGGAAATAAATACCTATTGTTAAACTTCTGTGCCTATTGCCTAAATGTAATAAATAAATTCAATTGTACAATAAATAGAAAAACTACAATCTTGGCACTGGAAAAGCTGTTCTTGATTTTCATAAGTCCATGCTAATAATAAGTTTCCCTAGATAGTCAGAGAACAACAAGTTAGACAAATTAAAAATCTCCCGACTTACAATATTAATTTCGCTACGACTTTTGAACGGCTGAACCGATTTTGATGAAATATATCTAAGAACCACCGCATAAAAGTTAGCTATCAAATAAAATAAAACACCCGTTGATGAGCTACGGTGACACGTACACAGATAGACAGACAGATAGGATCAAACTTATAAAACCTCTCTTTTTGTGTTGGGGGTTAGAAATATACAGTCCAAGAACAGTAATTACGAATGATAAGCTAGGATCCTGTACAATATCTCGATGCAATGATGTAGACCTACTAGCTATCTCAAATAATGTACAAAAGTAATCAATCAACAAAAAATATGAAACCAAAATGTTCAAAAATTTTTTTTTTTTTAATTCTCATTTTCAAATGTATTGTTTGTCGGTCTGTCGAGCATTGGGTGCATGGTGCATAGATTAACAAAAAATAACTGATACATGCTAGGAAAACTTTTAAATGAATGCGCAAATGAAAAACTCACGTCTTAAGATATCAAGTCTCAAGTTTCCTACCATCGACCTTTCCGCAATAGGTACCAGTTTAGTTGAAAAGTTGTGAGGATGTGAAGGATAAAACGCCCTCTGTCGGCTTCATGAAAGCGTTACCCTCTTATCTAGATGAGCCATCTCTGCTCACAAAGACGCCACTTCACATGGCTGCTCGCAAGGGAAGGATTCCCTTGGATGAACTTTATTGAACTGCATTCTATTGAGTTGAAATTGCGCCCTTCCAAGTTTTTTCAGGATTGCCATGTGCGTGGGATTGCCTTGTCAGTTTGTGGGATTTAAGTAGATAAGGTGGGTATACATATTTAATTACGTAGATTTTGTTTTTATTTATTTTACTATCTTTTTATAGGTACCTGTTATCCTGTTCCATCCCACTACCACAGCTTACGGACCATCCATCCATGTCCCCATTGCTCCATCGTCCTCCGTCACGTTGACATTCGCCGAAGGAACAACGCAGAAATTGTATCGAGATTCGACGTACGTCAACGCATGTCAATGTCTAAACCTATAGTAAACAACGGAGCATAACGGAGCCGGTACATGTTGCGACGTCGTCGCAAAAGAGCACGATAGAGCAAAGAGGCATGGCTCTGCTGAAGTCCGTTTGCTACGAAGGCCGGCAATAATCATACACGACTCGAGTTGGCACGATCACAGACACTTTCAGCTCTTTGTATACGGCATACTGAACACTTATATATATATTTTTAATAATTAAATGACCATAAAACGAATAATTAATTTTCCGTTTTTTATTTTTTAATAAAAGTACTGCCATCTAGTGAATTATGTCAAAACTAAAGTATAGAAAGGCAGTCGTTTATGAACAGACTCAATGAATAAGGATAGATGGCAGTACGAATAGGCTTTAACGACTTTGTGTTAGTTGCTTTTATTTTCGTTAGATGGCGTTTGAAAATATTCTATGTCGAATACTAGCTGTCGGGTCTACTTGCGAACGTATATCACTCTCCACTTTTTCAAGCCTTTCAAGTGCTTTCAACTATGTCCACACAAAAAAAATACATTGTACGTTATTTATTTTTGCCATGAAGGAAGTTTAAGCAAACCCACTTGCACATTTATCATATTAGTATGGACGGATTCGGGACCTTTGTAAATTCCATGAGCAACAATATTATCTACAAAATCAATTATATGACAAAAAAACGAAAACATATTTGCGTTATAGGGTGGCGGAAAATTGTGTGTATTGCAACATAAATTGTGTGCACACGTTGGCAGGGCTAGGGAGGACATTAATATCATCTGTCCTATCAATTACAACGACGTGGTCACCGCTGCGCCGACAACCTATCGAAGGAAAATACGTAAAAATTTGACACATGACCCTAATTTATCCCCCTTGTCCGTAGGGTTTGGTCACATGATACACTTCTTTCTTTTTGGATAAATTTGTATTGTTTAAATGAGCAATATTGAAAAAAATTATGTAATAAGTTGCTTTTTAGAAATAAAATTAACCTTTGATATGTTGGAAATGATTTGCTAAGAATTTTTATGCCGGCTCTATACTGTCGCCGAACGGTTTGCCAAACTTTGGCGGATTCGGTGTACATAGCTGATTTTTTATTGCGGTAAATAAAAGCACTCATACAAACTACGCAATATTCGCGCATTCGCGTGTCTGAGTTCGGCAACTGTGTGGCAAACTGTTCGACGACAGTGTGTAGCCGCCATAATAAGTATAAGGTATAAATGGCAAAGTAGAGGGGAGGCCTTTGTGCAACAGTCGGATACTAAAGGCTTATAAAAAATACTCATGATGTGATTAATTTTCTTCATCTTATACGGTTCTAAATCTATAATATAAACATAACAGTGGCAACCCTGTGCACCATATAAATCACGTTATCCCTTGCGAACTCGATTGCCTCATCAACATACTAATGCGGTGCGCCAGATGCAGTCTTACGAATCCTCGCTCCCACCATGGGCTACCACAATGTTTGTGCTAAGAAAAAGTTTCATATTTTCTTGTTTAAGTTACAGTAACCTTGGTATTTTAAGGTTTCTAAAATTCTTCAGACACGTCACCCGTACAGATAACGCAATGGAGAGTCAAGTAATGACTGATGCCATATTAAAATCAATTAAAATCGCAAAATACCAATTTTCCACCATTTTTCAGAAAATCTCAAACATCTCGGAAACTAGAATCTGCCCAGTGGTACCCTTATGCTTGGATCGCCACATATTATATCGTTGACATATGAAAAACCTTATACAATGCTCAGACAGAGTGGGTACTTGAAAGCTCAGGTGAACGAAAACTGTTTCCTCTCAAGTTTTCTCATAACGGAAGTGGCGGCCGTTTAAGAACTCAGTCTAACAACAGTTTGCTTTTGTTTACACGTTATTTTTCGAGTTCCTTTTTAACAATAAATAAATATAAACGGGCGTATCACACAGATTTAAGACCCAGGTAGACTATCTTGACCTTACCGAGGATCGAACCCGGGACCTCTAGTGAAGTGTTCGGTATGGTAGACGACCAACAGGCTCCAGATGTCATCATAAGTTTATACCTACCATTATATATTTATGTCGAAGTCTGTTCATACATTTGGGAGCTACTATGTACAACTTGTACAGACAGACATAAAGACCAATTTGTCGCGATTTAAAAATCAAATAGCATGCAAAATTACACGCTACAAAATACTTAGGTACCACAAAATTGGAATCGTCATTCCGCCATTACATGTGCCAGTAGTTTTTAACTCAATTGCAGGTATTACGGGTATCCCTGGGGGTCCTGTAATCGGGTTCCATTCGGGTATGGTCGGTAATTGAAAATGTCGGTGCGATGTTCATTTTCCACTAATTAATCGCCGTGATGACATTGCATCCAGGTTCCCCTGTATTGTGATGACTCCCTTGGTAAATAGTATACATATAGTAATAGTCTGCTGATATTCACTTTTAAGAGATGTGGTTTATAACTCTCATGTATACAATTTACTTTGTAAGGAAATAATTTTACTCGTATCATCGTACGTGTATTCTAAATGCTTAGCAATTTTTACATAAGCGCGCCAAGAAGGGCTATGATTGGACAAATGTTTTTTCACCGAGATAACCTGAAAATGTATTCTTGATATTTCTAAATATATTGCGTTATGTATTTTGTGTTCATATTTTTTTTTACAAGCCACATGTTTTCATCTAAGTGAAAGGTCCATATTGTCGTCGCGAAGAAATTTAATAGCATTTTAAATTGGATTTTCATCATAAAATATAAATGTTTCGTCTTAATAATTCAGGGCTGAGTTAGATTAAGTCTTTATATTTAAATTTCCGTCAGCTTTACGAGCCATAACGTGCAGTTCCACACGTCGTCAAATGGCCTTATAATGGCCTTATGGGCTTTATATACACACAGTGTGAGATCTTATTATCTCAATGTTCTGAGTTTTCGACCGGTCTCTTTATGCCATATTCACACAATCGGAGAACTTTGACCCCTATGGATTTTGGCATACATTGTTGGTTTTTCATTGCAGTAAACAAAATATACTCTACAATTCCTGTCCATTTAAAAAAAAATTATTATGTGAAATAAATTATTTCAAACATACATTCACTCTTAAAAATTACATCGTATACATGCAATATCAATACATCAATATTATATTTTCACAATTATATGATTACGCAAAATAAAAAAAAGCTTTTGACGTGGGTTATGTGCTTTAACGTGTCTAACCCACGTCAGCGCAGATAACCTTTTGTATAAAAAGTAATATTTACTTTCTAGTTCTGAAAAAGACTACAGACTCAATTATATTCACGTAGTGGCGGTGCGATAAATAAATTCACGTTTATAGCTATATAGAAAGCCTAAAAAGCTGAAAGCGTTTTGTGTTAATATTTCCTTCGGTCTACGTCAAAGCCTACAGCCAGAAGGCCTGCCATAACAATCAGTCCAGTAGATTTTGCGTGAAAGAGCAACAAACATATACGCATACATATATCTTCACAAACTTTTGCATTTATGATATTAGTATTTTTTGTTTGACCGGTTTTTATTTTTTGTTTGTCTGGTAGCTCACCTTATTTTATAGTGTAAGATTTCAAGCTGCCTAAAAGACTCAACATCAAAACCAATATCAAATTTACATAATCCAAGTTATTTTCTTGAACATTCTCACCCCACAGTATTACAAATACCCGTAGAACTTGTAATAACAAGATAGAAGTGTCATAAACGTGTAGGTACTTACAAAGGCACCCAATCAAATCGAATATCTATTGTCTATTACATTCTTCCTTATATAATATAAAACAACTTTGTTTTATACAGACACGACGGAGGACTTCCTCTGCCGTGTCTGTCTATCTCTCATCTGAGCGTATTCCCAGTACTTATTGCTTAATTAAGAATTGAGCGTCGGAGCCCAGGGTTCGCTTTCCTATTTTTTCGTATCGCGATAAACTCAAAAATACAATGAACGGATTTTGATGCGGTTTTCACTATTCGATAGTGTGATTTAAGTTGGTCAGGAAGTGTGAAAAGGAAGGTTTAGGTGTGTATAATGTTTTACCCGAGTTAGTATTATAGCATTACTACATTACACATTTGTTTTTTCAGTGTGCGCCAGGTATTTTCACGGCAAATACAGTAGATGGTATTTCTCTTAACTTTATCATTGCAAATTCTGTGCCAATATCGAACATGGACAAATCTAAAAGGTCGAAATGAGGAGACTAATACAATCGTACAGAAAAGGAATACAAAATACTGAACCAATGTGAAAATCAGTCCACCCCGTCTATTTACTTTGATCTCAGCGATGTGGCATTAAAATTTACATATTTACATGTGTTTCCATTTGCTTCTTTACTTTGATGTCCTTCCCGATGCGGTTCTCACTTTGCATCGATTGGAAATATGGCCGTATGTACGATGTGTAGTGAGTGAGGTAACGAAGTCGTCAGATTTTGCGTTTGTTATTGTCTCGTAGTGAGGTTATTCTTTATTCATTTCATCCTTTTAGATTAGAGAAATTCCTTTATATTCTGATATATTCTAGATTTGCATATCATTTATATGTTTATTTGTTAGATAAATAAAAAAAACTCCCGACTTTCAATATTCAATTTGATCAAACATGTCTAAGAACCACCGCATAAAAATTAGCTATCAAATAATAAAATAACCGCATCTAAATCGGTTCACCCATTGATAAGCTACGGTGGAATGTACATACATACATACAGAAACACCGCGGTCAAACTTATAACACCCCTCTTTTTGCGTCGGGGGTTTAAAGAAACAACACATAAACAGACGCTTTGTTTTGTGGATTGAGCATTTCACAAAGAAAAGAATAAGTATAGAAGCCTTGTCATGTCACGCGCCTCTCAACCTTGACACTCGCCCACTACACTAGCCTCCAATTAGAAAAAACCTACACAGATAGATTTCATACAGAAAAATAAGTGTTCTAAGTAACGTAACCTACAAATGAACTAATTGATTTCGTCCGAACTTTTTTCTGTTACTTAATTGACTTTATTTTCAGGTATTCAAAACTTTTCAATTAATTTATTAGTACCAATTTTATTTTCGTTGATCTGTGGTTCTAATTGATATTCCTTAAAGGCTAAAGCCTTCTTCTTGAAAATTAAACATGATATTGTTTTCAGCTTGGTTAACGGTATCTCCTACTAATAAAATGTATCAAATTCGTTTCGTTTAGTTTAATCTAGGTATGTCTAAATATAGTGGCAGCATGATAGCATCCCTATATTTATTTATTATGAGGCGGTGTGGTACAAACGAGGTTTGCACAAATATACGTAATTTGCGTCTAGCGTTGGTCGCGTCGCGACGCAATCAGGACAGGACTGTCTACTATATTATAATATATATTCTAATGCTCTTCTATTCTAATATATTCTGTGTCTCCTATTCACAACAACTATATTATTTTAGTCAACATGTATTAATTCTGCTTTATAAATTCTGGTAAAGAAAGCGTTCCGAAAATTTTCATTTTACTTAGCCTGTGAGTGTTGTGTCCCACCGTTGATCCCCTTTTTCTTCCATTCGTCTCTTTCTAATGTAAATTCTGGCTATTTCGGTAGGAATTTTTCGATATATCATTCTAAATAATTCTTTAAATTAAGTCGCAACAAATTTATAATGGACAACTTTTACAATATATGACTATGGTTTTCAAAAAATATTTCTTTCATTTATGAAATTAATTTTCATTGTTGTTTTAATCAGAACGAATGTTACATTAGACATCGATGCGTTAAATTCAAATTCTTGAAAACAATCTACCCAAATTAATTTGTAGCGCGCTCAACGTACGTAGATACGGCCAACAGCGCATCAACATTTACCATGGCTTAGAGTTCCACTTACTAGGTAACTTGACGTGCAGTTAATTGTACGTAGGTACGCTAAGCACATTACATACAAGTGTTTATTTACGAAATTACTATTAGTTTCTACATGGCTCCTGCAGACGGCCGCATACCGGATCGTATATAATAATGCACCATGACAGACAGACACTGCAACTGCAGCAGATGCGCCCGATGCCTATGAGGCAGGTTAAATAATACTGTGCATATTATCCAGCACTCTCCCTTCGTAATTACGTCTAATTAAAATTAAATGCAAGTTAGGGGTGGATGTGTTTTGTTATTATTTGGGTTGGAATAGCACAGAGATATAAATAAAGAACAAAAAATACTATCTACCAAGTTGCTATGTTTTTTTTTATATTTTATTTTGAGAACATAAAAACAAAGCTCTTGTCAAATTTTACATCGATTCCTTTTAAGAAGTGAAATTCACGCGTGCGAAGCCGCGGGCTCGAAATCGAAATAAAAAGTAAGTATTCTTTAGAAAAAGTTCTATAGATTTTGTGTTTGAGAACTACGTACACACTCACCACACCACACATATCCAAATATCTGCATTTAAAGTAAGTACTTACCTAGGAAAATCTGGAGAAAAAAAATTGGTGTCTTTTTTCCAGAAAAAATATTCTAAAAGTAAAAAATATATATACAAAATAGGATGCAGTGTATGTACTCGTATTTATAGTCAGCAATGTAATAATATCTTTGCATTCATTTTAATGGCAATATCCTAAATAATATATTACCATAAAATGCCATGTTCGATCATTATTCTTAATAATGGGTATGAAAATTCAATAAATTGGCTATTTGCCATTCCATCCCCTATTGTATAGTACCTATAGTAAAAAATAATAAATTGATTTTAAGATTCCAATAAATTAGACATGAATCACTTTGGTATTCTATTAAAAATACGCAAATTGAAACCACAACCCTTATCAATTTGTAAGAAAGAAAAAAAATGTACAAGCTTTTATTTAGTTTCACCTGTCCCGATGTTTGCTTGTCTGTCTGTCTGTAATCTCTTGCAAATTAGATTTCCCCAGTAGTCCTACAAACTTGAAATTTCCTACGTCGCTTCATTTTCCATGACAATGGTTCAGGATCGGCTCCCAACGAGTTCATGAGCTTTTTTGTCAGGCGTGGCATTTCCACAAGATACTATG
The DNA here is from genome assembly GCF_027563975.2 of Plodia interpunctella. Classification (NCBI taxonomy): domain Eukaryota; kingdom Metazoa; phylum Arthropoda; class Insecta; order Lepidoptera; family Pyralidae; genus Plodia; species Plodia interpunctella. The sequence goes on along the minus strand of NC_071308.1, from coordinate 5,616,606 downwards.
ACGACAATAAAAGCTTGTAGCAAAATGATATTTTTGTAAAAAAAACTTGTTTATAGTTTATAGGCAGATTATACTTTTTCAATCGAAAAATAATTTATCTGTAAGAGTAACATGGGTAAGATGATGATCAAAATAGTAGTGATGTGATTTGTATATGCACAAACAATTTGTATAGTATAATTTGATCTTAATGTTTAATTTGATTGTGTTTTAATCGAGACTCATTATTTGTGGAGATAATTTTTCCTGAGAACAAACGCGTGTTTTCTCCCGTTACGCTTTCAGTACGGACGGCGAGATGATTCAATACATGTTTGCACGCAATCTTTTACTTTCAAAGCTACTAGGTTTCTAAAACAAAACAAATTGTAATAATCAATAATTTACTAAACTTAACACTAGTAAATGCATGAAAATATTTACAAAACGTTTAGATAATCACAGTAATATTTTATATATAAATTGGCGGTAAATAACTTTTTGTTGATGGACCGGCTCGCCCTAACGGAGGTAAATTTTGAGTTTGCAGCGTTTTCACGGGTGGAGGAACTAACTCTCTTTTCAGTTGATTGCTGTTGAAATTACTTAAATTGTTGTTCCTTTGCAAAACTTTGTAGTTTTTTATATTCCCACGCAACTCGCCGAGTTGAGGATATTCATACGGTGCAGCAATATTAATCTGTTTTGACTTACCCTGACTATATTTATCATATGCGTCATGGTCTTCGTCATCAATGTAATGCATTTCATTTCTTTGTTTGGTATTATCAAAACTTTGTGGCTTATTCTTTGGTCTACTTACTTTACTAGATTCAAAATGATTCTTCATAGTAATATAATTTATTATTTCAGAAATATCGACAGGTTTCTTTTTATTTATTTTTATGTCATTGAAGGGTTTACTTTGTAAATTGATATATTTGGCTATTTTGTCACTTTTCGTTTCTGCCGTTAAAACTTTTTTATGCATCTGCTTTTCGCTATTTTCTTTAGCTTTATTCAATTCTTCCGGTTCATCAGCCTTAGGCTTTAAAATATTTTTTAAGAATATATTATTGGTTAGGTCTGAATCAGAAGTTTCTGATGAGTCAATCTGTTTTTGTTCATTTGTTGATTTGATTATTGGTCTGAAGTTATCTTTCGTATCAAGGCTAATGAAATCTGCAAATTTAATTGAACCTGCTGTTGTTGTTGGTGCTTCTGTAATTAATAATGTTGATCCTTTCTCAATATCCAATAAACTTTGTGTAGAGTACCCAGGTGTATTCATTTTACTGTAGTCATCGTATGTCACGTAATTTTTGTTAGTAATACTTGATTTTACAGTAGTGTATTGATTAAGAGATTTGATCCTTCTAGGTTCATAGCTGATTAAGTCATCGAAATTGTTTATCTGAGTTACAAATTTAATTGGATTCATTTCGGTTTGACTTATAGGATGTATTGTAGTTTGTTGATAGGTGTATGTTTTTTCAAAATTGGGAGTATTTTCATTATAATTGTTTGATTTTTCTTCTTGATGAATTTGCTGACTAGGCGATGTAGGCTGAGGATCTTGTACTGAATTTATTGCAGGATTATGAACCGAATTATCTTGTTTAAGTGTTTGTTGAACATTTTGGCCATTGAAATGATTATTGTTAATATAGTTTTGTTGACTAGTCGATAAAGACTGAAGGTCTTGTACTGAATTTGTTTCCGGATTCCGAACTAAATTGTCTTGTTGAAATGTTTGCTGAATATTTGGGCTATTGACGTAATTATTATTAATATAGTTTTTATAAAAATCTTCTGAATATTCTTGAGATTTAATTGTATTTACCGAAGGTGCATTGATATGTAAGTTGTTATTTTGATTATATTTTATTTTCTCATTTTGATTAATCTTTTCCTGAGTATAACTATTTTGATTTACTGGAACTGGAGAATTATCAAAATGTCGAGCAGAGTTATCTAAGATATTTGTGGAACCTGAAGAGATTTCATTGTGCAACATTTTTGTATATTGTTCTGGTGTCATTTCGTTAAAGTTAATCACTACATCATCGCCCGACGATCGGGAGATGCTATTTTTTTCAGATGCTTGATTGTTATTTGTTTGACTATTTGAATTTAAACCATACTGCCATCTCCACAAAGCCTTGTTATTGTCATCAGCCTCGTAATTTACTATTTGTGGTAATGATGGCTTATCATTTGAAAACATTCTGGATACTGTCTGTTGTTGAGTATTAGCAGAAGGTACATGAGCACCTTGTGATGCTAAGAAAGTAATTTGTGGTGCAATGGTTCCTGTGTTAATATTTCCTTGTTGTTTATTGACAAAATCAACTGTTTTCACAGGAATTTGAGAGCTGGCTGCTGCTTCTAAATTATTTTGCATGTTCAATCGTTGAGATAAATCATTTGAAAATGCTTCCGGGGTTCTTCCAGTGAATAAATTGCGTGGTGGGGGTATAGCAAACCGTTTATCGAATATGTCGTTGTGCTCTCGTTCTTGTTCGTCAGATTGCCACGACTTCAAATGTGGAGGCTTTTTAGCTTCTTCAGCTAAATTATACTGAATGGCCCTATATGAAAAAAGAAAAAATAATAGTATAATGATTTCAATATCATCGTCAACATTCATCCAAATCGATCCAGTAGTTTTTGATTTTATTCGTTACAAGCAAAAATACAAATATCATTTATAATAAGAAAATTTAAAAATATTGAAATAAATGATATTAACCTTTGAATAATTTCTGGAATAGGTGGCGCTACAGGCAAGTGATCTCCGCTAGCTCTAAATCCGTTAGAATCAGCAATATAATGTACTGTGTATGTTTGCCCATTATCTCCAACGTAAGAATATGAACCTTCCACAACTTGTTCTTCCTTTTCAGTACCCTGATTTTCCATGTGACTGTGTTGTACGTAATGTGTCTGATCAGCTCCTAATGCTCTGAAAAGAAAAAAAAAACATGACAGACAGAAAACAGTACGACATGAATAGAAAAGAGAAAACATTTCATATACGTACTCATAACTAAAGCTGCCATCTAAATCCATTTCGTTAGATAGTCGAAGAATCGGTATTGCTGGTTCTGTAGTTGAAGATATAAATCCTCCTGGAGGTACCACGAAGTGGCCACCTTGTGATGACCCCGATTTTAATTGATCAAATATATTATCATTTCTATGTGTTTCGGATGATATTATCATTGACCTTGCTGTTGGTTTTTGAATCATAGATGATGCTGTCGAAAATTCTGAAGAAAATTGATGTGGCATTCGTACATCAACTCTATCGATTGGTTGCTGGTATTGCATGGGTTTTTGTATCTGTCTCATGTCTCTTTTGTGAACCATTTGTTGTTCTTGAATATTTTCAGTTCTGTTGTTCCTATTGTACGCAAAAGGTGGTCTTGGAGTGGATACAGGAGTTTTGTTTTCCCTTTCATTATGATGTTTATAATCTTCATCATCGTTATAATGCTGCACGCCATTTGTAGATAAAATAATGGGAAATGGTGATGGGAATGGAATTGGTGATTTTGTGCTAGTAGGAGGTAAATATGGGAAAGGTAGATTGGCAAATTTTTTGATTGGAAAATATGGAATAGGCGTGTGTGATTCGGGGGGTAAATATAAAGAACTCTCAGATACAAATGTCCCAGGTGTTTGGAACTTCGGTGGGAATATGAATTCTTCATTGGAATCCGCATTTACCGGGTAGTTAATAATTAAAATTGTGAATACTGTGAATACCTGTAACAAAATTGAAAAAATTATTACTTACACGTATCCTAGTAAAATAGTTGAATCCATTTAAATCACTGTAAGCTAGCTATCACTAAACACTTACCAGCTTCATCTTTTTGAAGCTGTATTTTATTCCTATGTTCATCACAAAACGTCACACCGTAAATAATGTAGAAAATAGACTGAGATTGAAATTGAATTCCGCATATATTTATACGCACGCAACGGTCGTGTCCAGGCATTCGTGAAAGATATCGTACACAAGTTTCTCCTCTCTTTGCAACTAGTTTTTATTGCAATCTGGGCTAGGTCTCAATATCTACGATGTGGTTACTTTTTGCAGATATTAGACAACTTATAATTTAATGTTGTCAACTATAATGACAAGAGTTAGATGTTTCGAAGGTATTCGACACGGAATCAGGGGAGGACAAAAACAGAAATGAGTAGAAGAAATCACTGTTTTTTCTCACCAATGGGACGTAAATAAACAAGCAACGATTATATGAGAACAGGAATATATTACGCTTACTTTATTTGCCATTAGGCGCTGTAGGTAGTACTAAAAGTTATGTCAGGTGCCTTTAGGCGACTTGAATAAAATTTGACAGTAACAGCAAATTGCACACTTGAAAACAAAAAAGGATCTACTTACATAAACTAATTTTAAATTCGTCTCTAAAAGCGCAGCATAGTTTCTTGCAGATTAGGTACCACCTATTATACAATTACTTAGGTTGTAGTGAAGGCGGTATCTTTATTTTAATTAAGTGTGCGTTCAAAATGATGCAAGGTCCTTAATGGGCAGTTTAAAGTCAACGTCCGATAAACCGGTTTTCCAAAATTTTTGGATACACCCTTTTTGCAGCCCGGTTTACTGATTCAAGAAATTTCAATAGCCTCTTTACGGATCGCTTGTTTTAGTTTGGTAGTTTGGTAGTTTTTAATACTTTTGACATTATTTTTCTTTCATACATGATTAGTGTTGGATGTTTTTTTTTAAATCTCCTATACGCTAATTAATGTGCATATTATAAATATTAATGTCGAGATATGTATTTCACTTATACAAATAATTGAAATAAAAAGAACCTCATTAAGGTTCTTTTTGATAAAAAATATTTGTTATATTCAGCGTAGCTAGGGTGGGCCGTTAGCCCTTAGACTAGACTAGTACTGGCTCCGCCTTAATATAAATTGTACACATATTGTGCTATATATTTGTGAAAACCGTACAAAAATATTTATTTTTCCATCAGCTCCATTGGTACTTTAGTCCTACTTATGTAAAACTTAACGAAGTCCTACTTATGTAAAACTTAACGTCGCATGCAGTTTCGCGTTTCGCCTGCGCCATCTATGTTTGACCTCGGGACATTAACCAAAGTTGATCAAAATCTCGCGACTGAAACCGAAACTTTATTTATAATATTAGTGTACATATGGATAATAATTAATTTTCCATTGTTCCAGGTAAACCATATACATTTGGGACGGCTGTTTTGCTGCAGGTAAATAAAAACAAGGTTTATATTACAAAATTTATTTATACATTGGCACACTTAACTATCACAACCTTTCGCGCTACAGTAATCGTACTCACAAAACCAATCGTGATTATGATTACTGACAAATGTCCTAAAACTCAGAGGTAATTCTTTTATCATATGGAATATTTAATGAAATCTTTTTACCCTCGTCCCATTTTAAGACTATAATCTCGTATTACTGCATGTCGTATCATGTATATAATATATAATTAAAATTAACATAACAAAGCAATGAAACTGTAAGGCAACTAAACCAATCAATCGTTGTGAAACCGTTGTAAATTTCAAAATAGACGCGCCATTTATGGTCTCTCAAAGGAATCGATCGCGGAAACTGAAATGACACTTAAAAGTAACAATATTGCGTTTCTATTCTGGCAGGTAGGTAATTGTTGCAACTTTATTATGAAAAATAAAATCACGGGACGAAGTATTGACTCCAAAATAGTTTCCATTTTAGTTTTAAAGTCATTTTCCTATTTGCCGTATGACGGTTTATTCTGTTGGGGGTACGTCTGCTGTGGAGGGTAGTAAGTTTGTTGTGGGGGGTAGTTCTGTTGGGGTGTGTATGTCGGCTGGCTGGGGTACGGGGCTTGCGTGGGGTAATACCCTGTTTGGGGCTTTTGCGTTTGAGTCGGGTATGTCGGTTGTATGTTGTTCTGCGCCTCCTTTTCCGCTTCTTCTTTCGCGTTTTGCTCAATGGATCTGAAATAATAAAAATATTTATTATGAGGATAAAACGTAAGATCATAAAAAATGATTTCATGATCGAGTTCATGCAACAGTCAGATTTATTATTTTTATTTCAGCAAAATCAAGTTTAATCATGATTCGATAAAATCTTTAATTTACAGAATTTTAAAATTCTAAACTTATTTCATGAAAATAGAGAGACTAGGTGATATGTTTCTCTAGGTATTATTAGTCTGAATTTAAACAATAGCATTGACTATAAACTTTATTAGCAATGATTATATCATTTTTTTGTGGTTTTGTGAGTCTTACAAGTGATATATTTATGTAAATTTCGAACACAAGTACAGCAAATAGGCGTGAGCGTGACTACATATAGGGCGGAATTTATTAATTTATGAACGAAATTGAAACAATGACTATGATAATGGTAGTAATTTTCCTGCATATATGCTATATTTACTGAAACTGAAAAGTTCTAGTCTCTTACATAGTTTTATCGAAGGTAGGTAATAATATGGATACCACTGTATCTACTTATTTAGTGTATATTTGCGTATTCCCGCGTGATAAGATTAGTAATCTATGATTTTTATTCCATGGAAGATTATTCCATATTCAAAATTCACACAACACTCATGAGGGTTCGCAATATTTTTTTTTATAGAAATTGTGTATTTAAGGACTTTGATCTCGAACGGCTGTATAATATTTTATTAAAAAAATGTGATTATGAATATAGGATAGGGGATATACATATCTGTCGCCTTAATTCGATTTATTACTTCGTCGAAGGCGACTTCGTACATATTGGAATTTGTGTCGGTGTTGATATAGTAAATACTGGATCGCGAAATTAAACGATTGTGGTTTGTTTCTGTAATTACCAGGTTCATTACCCGCATGTACATATTTGGATGATGACAACTTTTAGAATTTGTAATAATAAGACCCTAGAAGTGTCATAGACGCCCTCCGCTACCAGACATATAGCTGTATGAGGCGCTAAATTGTATAAACCTAATTTGACTGCAATTTTGACTCTGTCCTAAAGGCACTCACACGTTTTTTTAATTCCAGTTACGTAGGTACCTATCCCTTCTCTTTCTCTCGTTGTCCAAAATGGCTGGCCCCGCTATAGCTAACCATTGGCTGGATAGTCTGAGTGAAGATAGAATGAGCATTCGCTCGCTTGGTGAAAATTAGCTTTAACAAGAAGTAGATACCACTTCTTTTTGGCTTAATATTCCAAACTCTGTGATGTGAACGTTGTTTTCAATCCTGGTCCAAGCAAATAGTTGATCGTTTAACAGTAGTAGGCGGACTCGGGTCAACAAAAATACTTAGTGTATTTGATTTTTTTGTTTGTAATCAATAGGCTTTGTATTCATGTCATGTTTTTGATCGGCGTATTAGGATTCATATCCGTTATATAAACAGTCACGCAGGTGTTAATCTCTATATAAACTATTTTGCTACTAACAGTTTGGAAAAATAGTGTGTTATTGATTTATCGATACGTTTTAGTCATAGGGTACTTGTATCAATGTATACAATAACGTGGGATGGTCATCTCTCTGGTATTTTTTCCAGTGATCTGAACTACAAGTAGGTAGGTACAAAATAAAACTCCGTAGCGGAGAAGTACCTTTCCAAAATCAGAGAAAATTTGAAATAATTTAAATTAATCATAAAACCGAAATAAGCAAGGAATATTTTTATTTTATATATGACCTTTCTATTTTTCAACCTAGGTGCCTACTACCTATATTTTTCTTCTTCAAATTATGTGCGGCTAATGTTTACTTAACTTTGGCCGCACATAATTTGTATTATTTATTAGTATTTTTATTATTAAATAAATTACCTATATAAATGAGTCTTTAAGAGCTCTCGGAAATCTTTTAAAATAGATTAATTTAAACATAATATTGTTACACCAAAAAAACTTAAAATACGGTATTGTTTGATAAAAAAAACGATTGGTAAACAAATTATGACAAATGATAAATTGACTTGACAACACCCGACAAGCTACGCACCCCTACCAAGCTAAAGACAAAATAAAGTTCTTGAATTCAAATTCAGAACATGGCGATGATTTTTTAAATTCAATCAGCCAGGATATTATATTTTTGTAAAATTATTCTGCAATTTCGTTTATTTTTTCCTAATTCTGTTTCCGTTTTGTTGCCGCTCCCAATGTGTCACTGGTGTAACTCACTCATACGCCATAACTCTTGACACGCCCGACCTCCCATTTTGGTAAACATAAGGAAAATATTAATAATAATAAAGTAACAATGCTGTTGGATATTTCACAAAAATACAAGCATTTTTCCATTGGAAAATGTATCTTTTTTCCTGAAGAGGTTATTTTGAAATAAGTTTTTATTATTTTAGAAGCATTAATTTAACATGCAATGTAATGTAACTATGTCACAATAAATGTATATATTCGGGTGGAATCTTGCAATTAAATTTTGAAGCAGATATGTTCAACCGATTGAACTCCAGGCGTGTGGGAAGGAACGGCTCCTCGGAGATGATTTTTTGTCACACATTGAGTGCAATAAGATTTCTCTGACAAAAATAAAAGCTTGTGTCAAAAATTACTTTTGTGTAAAAAACATATTTACGCTTTAATTACTTTCTGTAAATATCTACAAGTGTGAACAATTAGGTACTATGTGAAACGCAGCTATGAGAAGTAGGCAGGATTGAGCATAGTCATCAAAGTTTCCCTTGGTATTATAGATTATCTTATATAAAAATAAGCGTAGTTTTTACATTTACCTACATACATTAAAACAAAAAAAAACCAAGCTGATAAAGGGTTTACACTTTACATAATTCACGTTTTATAATCTATGCATCTAGAAGCCCACAAAAAATAATATTCAAACAAACCAAATGGGACTGCTAATGAAAATACAGATTCGCTTGTAGTTTTCGACCCGTATTTTCATTACCAATGTCTAGTCAATGGTAAGTAACTTACGCCTGGATCGCGGGCGGGATGGGCGGCGGCGTTGGGATGTGGTCGCCGCTCGCGTGGAAGCCTGTGTGGTCAGCCCACCAGGTCACCGTGTAGACTTTGCCATCAGGACCCTTGTATGAATACCAGCCTCGTTTGACTGGGCTCGCATACTCAGTGTTAGGGTAGAGGACATAGCCTTCCTCTGATGCGTGGGTACCATCGGCTATTTCGTACCTGGTGATGTTTAGATTTGGTTAGATCCTCGTCAGTCATTTACATTACATTGTAGGTTAATCTAGGTAGCTTGTTTGTAGTTGTTGATTGAAATGGTAGTAAAAAATTTGGTACTGTTGCTAGAGTTAGTCCTAATAAAAGAAGCCTAAATGTCAGAAAATACCTTTTATGGCTTCAAATCGAATATGAATAAATATTTTGTTATGGAATGAATAAAGATTGATGTTATTATGTTATGTTGTAGATTTTTTAATTTAAGATGACAAACATTGTGTTCTGTTTTCAATATTCAATTCATTTAAATTCAAAATCCTGTCAGCAATAGTAATGCCAACCAGTTATTGCTAAGTAATTATAGGCATTTATAAATTACACATTTATCGAAGATAGATAATGTCAATTAAAGTTAATGTATTCAAAGCAAGAAAAAAACCGTTTAGATAGATTATGGCGGCTTCAAAGTTTCGTGTTAGTTAGTTTAAGGAGCCCAATAATTCTGCATAAATTATAAATCTTATATCTATAAATCTTTTGCTAAACCGAACTTATAAACTTCGCCAGAAAAAAAATAGAATTTGAACTCGGAGCCCACAGCGATTCGCATTCTAATTTTAAAGTAAAATTTGTTTTTTTTTGCTGCTAAATCGACAGTTACAGTTATTCGGCTATAAAATGAGATGTTCGGATGTCATTTAATGTCGAATGTACAATGGCCCGGTCCGTTAGAGGATAGTTTCCTTCATATGTTTTGCATATTATTTACATTTTGCCCAAATACTTTTATGTATACTGTTATACTTTGCGGCACCCATGTGATATGAGCTCATTGACACGACTGATTTTTTTTTGCTTCTGTCAGTTTTATTTATCAGCAATCAAAATGACGAACTACTTTGTTTATTTGTCAAAAATTAAAGTAGTAAATAATTTTAAAGTAAAGGATTAAAAAATAAATTAGAATTAAATTTAAATTAGAATTTTCGATGAATTATTTAGTTGAAATTACAGTAGGAAATGTTTAAATATTCTGTTATTAAATAGTATTTATTCAATGCCGGACTAAAAGGAATGCCGTATAAAAAATACACGATAGAAATGTCATATAAAAGATACAAATATATAAGTAGTACTCACTCATATTTGTAGCTTCCGTTGGAACCGAAGAACACATCATTCTTGATGACAGAACTAGGAGTTGTACTGGTGGGGGAGGCTGGTGGGTACCAGCCGTTGTTAGGAGGGACGTAGTCGTTGACAGGAGGGACATAGTTATTATTGGGAGGGACATAGTTGTTATTGGGAGGGACATAGTTGTTATTGGGAGGGACATAGTTGTTATTGGGAGGGACATAGTTGTTATTGGGAGGGACATAGTTGTTATTTGGGGGGACATAGTTGTTATTTGGGGGGACATAGTTGTTATTTGGGGGGATATAGTTGTTATTCGGCGGGATATAGTCGTTTTGAGGGGGGGCGTAAGGCTTCTGTGTTGTGTAGCTATTCTCAGGATAATAATTGTTTTGATTGGGATAATTGTTATTTAGATTAGGATAGTTTTGCTGGTTATAATTGTTATTGGGATTTGGGGGATAATATGGGACGCTGTTTTTCAGTTCTACGTATTTGCTGTTCTCGTTAGGGTAGTAGTTGTAGCTGCTGGCGGCAGTTTGAAGGACATCAGGACTGGTTTTGAGGAGCTCCACCGTTGCTACGGCTTCTGAATCCTCGATTTCCTGTTGGTCCGTGTCTTCTCCTAGCGAGAGTGCCAAGAAGGCGGCTAAGACGTAAAGCTGGAAAATAGACATGCTTGTACTATTAAGTTTATGATAAAAATAACTTTTTGATGCTAAATTACATATTCAGAATTAGCATAACACACACAGAATTATTAATACATATAGGTAATAATGGTATTTTTTTTTTACAAAATTAGTTTTCTAGCAGTATACGTTTTCTTGAAATATATTGAATAATTAATTATACAAAATACACGAATATTGATTGTTCATGTTAATTGACAGTGTATTGTATAGAACGTATTCTGTCATGAAATGCGCACGATTGTAAATTATTCATTTGAATTTTTGTAACAATATGAATTGATCAGTTGATAACATATTACTTAATTAGAAAAAAATACTATGGCAAGAAAAACCACAAAAATACAAATAAAATAATCATTATAATTTAAAAATGAAAGTTTAATGTAGTTTATGGTGTAATATCATTATACTTTAGTTAAACAACAATAGGTATATGTATAATATTTAACCCAGATATACTCGTAACTAAAAAAATTATAAAAATGTTTTTGCTACTTTGTGTTAGAAAAGTTAAACGGGAAAAACTCGAAAAGAAAACATTCTAAAAATTAAAATAAAAAAAACTTTCCGTGAAAAGAATCGCACTTTTTCACACATCCATTACATTGGCACTACACTTGCGGTCAAGATCAAGGACTCACCAATTTCATCGTGATGTCCTTCCGCGTCGGGGTCTCGTGGGGCACTGTGACCGCGAGGGGTCGCCCCACATTTTTATAGGAAAAGATCCTGTGTCCTTGCGCGCGCGCATCTCGCGCATCCGATACAATGACCTCGCGAAATGATACATGTGATGATAAATTTTAGCTGGATTAAGGAAAATGTGAGAAAGATGCAAATTTAGGGTTCTAGGAAGCTGTTATAGGAGTATTGTCCCCCAAGCTCATATTACGTCTATGATTACAAGGCGTCTGGTCTAAGCATCTAAATTCGAAAAATCAAATTATTAACAACTTCACAAATCACACACATTAAAAACATGAATCCTAAAACCTTAACCCCCCTTGAACCCCCCTTTTATTGATTCTTAAAAAAATTGATTTAAACTCATTTACTCTGGCCAGAGATGTAAAGGCGATGTACGCTCCATTGATAACTTAACTAGTTTACGTGCCGCCCATTCATTACTTGTAGGTGTAGTGAGTGTATGTTTGGTTATTATATTAGTGAGTACCCATACATGCACTTGTGAATTAATCTAAACGATTTACAAGGATCACTGTAACGTGTTAGTCAATTTAGTTTTTGCATTTTGACCGCAAAACTTTTGTGTATCTGTTTGTTATTTATCCAAGATTTAACGATAATTTTTAGGATATTTTGGAATTATTGATTGCTAATTGCATTTTCTCATTAATTAAATACATACTATATTTATAGTATGTATTAATATACATATTATAATTATTCTTCAAAATTCAAAACCACTTCAAAATTTAGTTACAAGATTCCATCTGAACATACATGGTTACATACATTGCAACTCAAATAAAAACATGCAAAATACCATACCAAGTTTAGTCTTTATTTGATAGTAAAATATCAACCTTTAACCAACCTTTTTGTCTTTCACCTGCCTCATTGCTGTTACTATGAAAACGTTTAGTTCTGTATTTATTTTAGGGTCCCAAAGAAAGTATAAAGCGAATCGAACGCCCACAATCACATAAAAGAAAAAATAACGTTACAACGTAACGTATCGTCTGACAACAATTTTCAGTCACATACTTAAGTACTAATGGCGTCGGGGTGTCACAGTCAAAAAATGCATTAAAAATAAAACAAATGACGAGTGCTATATCACCTAATGCGGTGTAATGAAACACATAATTCGATTTCGCGGTTATCATGCCTTAAGTGAATTTGTATCGGGATTATAAACGATGTTTGGAAACAAATTTATTATTTAGTTTTATAAATGTATGATCCTTTTTTTTAGTCTCACATCGACCAAATGACTAATGTAAATATTTTTCTTAAATCTGCGTTGACTGTTATGTATAAAATACAATATTCTTTATTGCACCAATGAAAAATACAGCTTTTCACTAATCTACATGATTTGTAATTTGATAGAGTAAAATACAGGTATTTTTGAAAGTATCCTTCTCTCATATCTTAGGGACCTCCTTTCTTCGGCTATTATACGCGGAACTCAGGGTTCGATAAATTATCACACAACAAGATATCAATACGAAATTATTTTCAGTTTTCCAAAGACAGCTAATATACATAGTTTAAGAGACATTTTGTGCTGTGAACGTGAATATCAATTCATTGGAAAGTATTAAGTAAAAAAAAACTGGAAATACATTTGAAAACTGTGTATATCAGTGTAGATTCCCGCTAAACATGAGTCAAAAGTTCAAAAGTCCAAAACCGAAGAAAATTCTCACGATGGGTAAAAGTTATGCTTGAAGGTTGCAATAAAATCAAATCAGACTCATGCGGCTTGGTTCGATCATTATCTTACATCATCTCATTGAGGAAAACACGAAAAGGCCTTATGAGCCGAAATTCCCGATACCTGTTCAATACGTTTAAACTTGATACTTTATAAGCATAACGGACCCTTCATCTTGAAATTTTGGGTTTCACCTCATTGTTTGACGAACGGTACCTAACCCGCTGCTTTTCAGAATAAATTCTTTAAAATATTATAATCCCTTTTTGAGATTTCGTTTAAGTTATGGTACATGCACCGAAATTAATTTTCGATGTGAGTTAATGATTTTTTGCGAGGTTATTGTTGACTGTTTTTGTATTATAAAAGTAAATCAAAATGAGTTAGGAATATTGTAACCATAGATATTTTAATGACTATGTAAAGTTTTTAGTAAGGGACACGTGGAAAGAAAGAGGGGAGGCTTTTGCCCAGCAGTGGGACATGTTATAGCTAAATAACAAAAAAATGTAAATTTAATGTATGTTATATTATATATAAATATTTGTTTTAGTGATATATCGTAATTTTACAATTAGTTTCTTGTTGTCGTGAACAGTACTCGTAGCATCAACTTAATAAAAAATAGGGAGAGGCAATTAAAATTTTATCGCCTTCGTCTATTACAAAGAGATTTAATAAGTTTCATTGTCGATTCCAGTGAGAATGGCGACTGAATAGCAATCGATGGAACTATCCGATTGGCAGGAATTTAATTACTGTCGTCTCCTATTGTAGGTCAGTCGATCTCAGTTTAATTAAATTAATTAATCAATTTTCATTTCAGTTTTACGTACTCATTCGTAATGTAAAAAGGGTTCTTAGATTTTATTACATAGCTTTTGAATTTATACGTTTACGAATACGTTTTTTTGTATGTAACTTAATTGTGTGAAAAATATGTATATAAAGTAAAATCAGACAAACAACAAATTCAAATCATTTATTCAGAAATTAGACCTTGACAGGCACTTTTACACGTCAATATTCATATTAAATAGTTATTTTTCACAAGCTAAAAGCTACTGGCATTTCGGAACGACCACTGCTGAGAAGAAAGACGAAAGAAACTCATTTGAACAGTGTTGGTCCCTATCACAGTTAGCGAGTCTCTTCAGTCAACTGGTTTAGATGAGGTACCTATTTATTTACATTCTAATTTGATTAAGCAACAGATTTAATCGCAATCTGCTATAAACCAATAAAATACTGTCTTAATGTTTAAAAAATCACATATCACTTCAAATTGAATCTACAAAGACATAAACCGGAACCGCAAACAAAGTTACGTCTTGGTAAAGCTGCAGCTAATTTTAATAGTAAGTAAATAAAAGCTCCCACATTTGCGGTATCGAGATAAGTTCCACAGTGGACCGTTTTGATATATCGACCTGCCTCGACCAGTGCACATCTTTCAAACTACATAAATCTACTCCTTTCGTAGTTAACCGACAGCGCAAAAGAGTTGCTGTAGTGGATTTATGAGCTACACGAAACAACTTTATAGTGATAGTTCGTCTTGGGATTTGCGACATTGTATCTTCTATTTCTTAATCTTTGTGAAGTGTAAAGCTGATTGATTTGATCAATGCGTTGTTGTGAAAACAGAACTAAAAACGAAAGAAAAATAATTCATTTGGTTATTATTTCGTTAATTTGGTTATATTATGTATATATTATAAAAATATTTACACAACATAACCACGGCAGTAGTTGTAGGTTGAGAAACTAAATTTTAGTTTTTTTTTCTGTAATAATTTCTAATTAAGATTTTCTAATTTTCTAATTAAATCACTTGCCTTTACTTAGTTTCGACTGCTTTGCTCGATATTAATTTAGCTGTAAGAAACAAAAAAACAAATACTTATATCTATATCCTATTAAGTATTTTAAGTATTTATATTGTTGTAATAATAAATATTTGAAAAAAAAATACGCTGAATTAAGAGACATTGTTAAAAATTTAGGATTCCTTATGTGTGGGCTGAAAGTGACTTTAAAACATGGAAAATATCATATCATTTTGAGTTTGAACATTCATTGTAATTTATTAAATTTTGTGACATTATTTTTTTATGATAAAAATTAACCAATGCGCATAATTAGCATTGGTTCAGTGCTCAAAAATCAAGATTTAATTTAAGAAATTAAATTAAAAATGGCTGAGAAAAGCTTTGCCTACTGTATTTATAACATAGCTATGTAAGTTTCTTTTATCGCAAAATAAAATTCAGATTTTAATAAATGTCAATTATTTGTTTACAATTAATTTTCAAATTTATCACAACGTAACTGATTAAAAGACTGACCGCAAGTTGGACCCTACGAGTTATTTATAAATAATCATTAAGACTAAGTGATGTATGGTTGAAGATACTGAAGCATTTGGTTTCGATCAAATTCAATTAAAAGTATCGTCACGGACAATATTTATTTTCCATTTCCGATATTGATTTTAATTTGGAAACTTTTACAACAAACTTGTATGCCGAACGCACAATTTTGATGATATTTCAAATGAATTCTACGTTTTCTTGGTTAAAATATTTGGGATTGGTAAAAAAGTTTTTGTTTTTATTAATTTGAAGAACATTTTAAAGTAGATGGTGATTAAAAATCAAGTTTTTTCTGAATAAACGCTAAGTTCTTTTTATTTCAAATAAAATGATACCTTTATAAGCAAGATCACAATACAGATATTATTGTCATCAAAACTATAATTTACTATTAGCTGAACAAAAAGTATGTAACCTAAAATATTGTTTATAATTTGCAAGCGTTGTTATATATTAAATCCCAATATGCTCGACTAACACATAATTTTGCGCAAACATTTCTCTCTCGGGACCTCTGTGTAATTAACTTTCGTACGCAACTGTACATGCTGCCGATAAAAGTCAAGGGACGCCTGACATGATTTATTTTGGCACCCTCAGACCGTAGATAATTCCTATTTGATAATGCTCAAGAAATGTATGCGAGTCTTTCGCAGTTCTCTTTAGATACCAATACGGACGATTTTCTTGCTTTTCATTAGTGCAATTTTTTCTACTTACTACGAAAAAAATTCTTGAAAGAATGAATTTGCCTCGGATCGAGATGAGTAGAAAAATAAGGGGGAGACCTTTGCCCAGCAGTGGGACATGTCATCAAAAGCTTAAAAAAACATGTGGACCATTTGATGGACTGATGCAGTGTAGGAAAATCTTGTATTAGCCTGCCTAATTAAAGCTTCTGTGATGAATACATATTTAATCTTAATTCCTCCATTTTCCCAGTTTATTTGGGATAAGTGCTTTCTTGTATATAGAAAGGCCAAAAATATCCATTTATATACAAAGTGCCTCAAATATTCACATCATCGTTGGTGATTTTGAAATAATTATAACGTATATCACGTTCAAAGAACTCTCGTAGCGCTGTATGTTCAACATTCAGTTGGTTGGTACAATTTTAAAGGGGTAGGTACGCTGCAACCTAGATTTTTCTTTACAAAATGTTGCAATACGAATAGAGTAATATACATTTTCGTTTTTTACTTACATTTTACTAACGAGCGTGTAAAAATTCCACGTGGTATCAGGCAACAGGTTTTTAATGTCGATGACCTCTTGGTGAGTCAGACTATAATGTTTACGCCATAAGACAATTTTTTATAAGAAATACATATGTGAAATTTAATTTTGACTAATAACTTATTAGATGTTTTAATATAGTATGACATGTCAGTGATAATTGATTTTTTGACTAAGAGAACGAATATTATATGTACGAGTAGGTAGATATTTTATTCGACAGACTTGTTAATGAACAATTTAAGGCAATGCTTATAACATTCATATTTCTTCTACAGTTCGTTTTTTCTTTGTAAATATGTAACTGAAATTAGTCTGTGGTAATCTTGTGCCATTAATTATTTTATTTATTTACAAATGCTGGATATTTGAATATTAAGAAATATTTTTCATTTTCTCTTGCTATTGCTATAATAACAAATCAAGCTTCCTGTTTTGCTTTTATTTAGGAATAAAAAAAACTTGTTTCGCTAGTGTAAAAAACAAATGGAGGATTGTCTGACTATTTCCTGCGGTAGTTAAGTGTCGTAATTAATTTGACGCCATAATTTATGTTATGGCCTGTCTAGTTACTGACTAGTTTAAATGATTGAGTTTGAATCAAATTTTATTCGTCTGATATAGAAATCTATCTGTACAATTTTAACACAGCAAAAGTGAGAACACGAATAACAAATGATCAAAAATGGAAATAAAACAAGCGTTCAAATTTTGTATTTGTTAGGTAAAACGTCAAAATGTCCATTGTTGTGGAAAAGTCAACAGTCAATTTTGACGTTAATTTTAACCTGCGCAGTAAAACGTAGGCTTCACACAGGTTAAAGTCAACGTCAAAGTTGACTGATTCGGCTCACCCTAAAAAATATATTAAGTATGATTAGTCGATTACTCAATACAAGATTATACATTTAACTGTCAACAACAGACGTTGAAGTGAAACGTTTTTATAAATTATGTCGTTGATGAGAAATTAATCGAACCAAGATTGAGGATAAGAGGATTCGGTTATAACCTCAAATAATAACTTCGAAAGGCAAAAAGGGTCTTATGGGAATACATACAAATTCTACAAGTATCTCGTGCTTTCGTGAGATCCGCCTGCGGGGTCAAGAAGGGGGTCAATAAACGAGCAAAATTTTACATTTTATATTCTTGCTTTTATGACTTATGTGTGGATGAAACTTTCTGAATAGACAATAGGAGACATAAAATAACAAACTGTGAAGCTATAATTGTTAACGGATGTAGAAAAAACTAGTTATTTATTGTTATTTTCAATTTATTGCCAATTTTATCTTTTCCTATAGTATACATACTAGACATCAGAGAGACTATTAATACTATATATATACCTACTTGAGCGAATTCATGCCCAAAACACAAAGATATTGCCTGATCATATTGACAATTTGGATAGCTTGGAGAATGGTAGGCATAAATCCATCTCTGTATGAGATGGGTTAAAATGTACCATCAATCCGATTAGGTAAGCGTCATTGGAATGCATGATAGACTTTTACAATAATTACAATATAATTCAATATCTTGAAATATGAAAACCAAAGAGAAAGGGTGCCTTATGTCGCGACGAAAACGCGACTTGCCTTCATAAGGCACCTCTTCTCGTGATTTGTCACATTTAAATAGACATTATTTAATTATTTAGGCCTAATTTGTGTGTCACTGCTGAGCTGGGCATAGGCATCTCCTATAAATATAGATAAATAAATATACTATATTAGGACAAATCACACAGATTGAGCTAGCCCCAAAGTTCGAGACTTGTGTTATGGGATACAAACACAACGATTCTATATATTATATATATATTTTATAACAAATACATATATAGATTATAGATAAACATCCAATACCCGGGCCAATCAGAAAAAGATCATTTTCCGTCATGACCCGACCCCGAACCCGGGACCTTTCGGTTCAGAGGCAAGCACTTTACCACTGCGCCACCGAGGTCGTCGATCAAATCCTATCTGTTTTCACTCCGGTTCTCCCGTTCTTGGACTATTTTACCTAGTCATTTGGTATGCTGGTGGCGTGGTGTGCCATTAACTCTACTTTTACAGAATCTAAGCATATCTAGCGTTACCTGTATGCAATCTTCAGATAAAGTATCGGAGCCCATTATCTCTCTACTGACACATGCAAAAATAATACTTGTAAATATTCTCCACAAAACACAGCTTAAAACCTAATCTTTTTTATTTCAAACTAGTGTTGGAAGGCGTATACCGTAGTTTTTTAGAGACTAAAATATTCAGGTCTACTATCTGCCTACATTAGCATATCCGACAGAAGTGGGGCACCACACAACTGCATGGCTTATATTTACGTGGCGCACCTGAACTTCTCTTATGAATAATTTACAAAGTATTTTGATTGGTCGGCTACTGGTTCTGTTTTCTGTCCTGTAATATTACTCGTACATGGTAAAGCTTTGGTTGATAACCTTTTAGGAGTCAAGGGCGAAAATAGTAAAAAAAAGCAGTTTATAAAGTATAGTCTTATTACACAATACTCTGTAGCGTAAACAGAGTCAGCTAGAATGCAGAATTCCTCACAATTATTTCCTTTAACCAAAAGCAGGTGCAGTCAACCAATCACAGTGTGGCATTGTGACGCGACGACAACCATTCCGCAATGTGATTGGTTGGCTGCGTCTCACTGCGAAAATGTTTGATATTGAAAAGTGAATTGAAAACTCGCACTATTCTCGATTCTGTCGTAATTTCCAGACGCCTATTGTTGAGACTTGGTATTCATTCCTTCCTTGGTAGTCTTTCTTCTCAAACGAGTTGGTTAGGATTTGAATAAATCTTTTTTTCATACCCTTTTATTACACCTACCTACGAGGAAGTTTCATTAACTTTGATTTGGGAATTTTTATTTCAGAAAATTGTACCCACTCGTGTATGCACAGATACTATTTGGAACTAGCAGCTGCTTGCGACTTCGTCCGGCTTTTTTCGTAATAAAAGGTAGCCTGTTTTACTAGCGGAGGTCTAGCATATCTTTGGATGAAATTTCATGATAATGTTACAAACGAAAAAATCATTCCTTTATAAAATATTCGTACAGATTTACATTATATATTCAAAATGAAGGATTATCTTTTATATAAGTACTATAAGTATTTCGATTTCTGTTGTTATAGTCTATTTGCATACAAAATACGGGTAATCAGAATTTAAAATTCATACACGTATTGATATTATTATTCTGGTAGTGTTATACCATGCAATGGGTGTTAATCTTCATAACTATCGATCGCAAAGCAATTTGAGTATAAAATTAACTGCAAGGTTTCGATAAGAATGAAAAGCTTCGTGATGAGATTGCAATGATGCATAAATCGAATACACAAAAATATAGTATGACTATTTAAATGATAAAAAAACTTGGACCCCGTTTTACACTTGATATAAACTTTTTATAATGATTCATATATTTTTTGACATATTTAATGCATTAATATTATATTTTGACGTTTAATTGTAATCTGTACGTGACTTGTGATCCTCAAGTGTCTGAAAGTAACATCATCTATTATGTTAGGCCATGGGATGGTTGATTTTATTTTAGTAATTTTATAATTTTTTTAAACGGACTTCCAACCAATTTTCATCCTCGATATAATGATCCAGCGGCATTGTTACAGTCTATTAATTATCACAATAGTCTTAAATTTATCTATTTTATCTAGAGCAAATATATTTTTTACAATTTTCTGACTTTGTCATCTACCCTATTATCTACAAAGTATGCAGTAAACATAAAATACAAAACAAGCTCATTGTATGAGGAAGGTAATAAATAAGGAAGTCATCATATTTTCCACACGCGTATGGATCTAGATATACTTCTGTATGAAGGTATGTTCAGAGGACACATAACCGTTATGGTACTGTTGATAACTGATACCATGTGCAGTCATAATACAGCTATCTTTAAGTGTTTGTACATGGGAAGAATTTTTTAAACATTTGTAAACAATATTTTCTAAAAAAGGTGTTCAAAATATCCTGTAAGCTACTTTTGGTGACCAGTCTTAGCTAAAAAATAACGTTATTCATATGAATTTTGTATTGATTTATATATTGAAACAAATTTTAGCCTACACTCGTCAATTAACAAAAAATAAAAATAGTGATTTGAAATAATCTCTGGCATTTAGGTTCAAAACTAAAAATATCAAAATATAACGGCATTTTTCCGTATTTGTAAATTTTTATTTCATGTAATTACTGACAAAATCTAACGCCAATATAAAAAGATATCCTACATTTGGTAGAACACAATAGAATGTGGGAGGAGCAAACCGTACTAAAGTGCCTTTGAATTGATATGCCATAAAAGACAATTTGGACAATTTCATTTGAGAGCTAAATGTATGAATGTAGGTATGTATGAACGAACTCCCAATTAAACAATATTACAAAATTATTAATCGATACCTAATATCACAAATATTGTACATACATTTTGATGGATACTACCCTACTTGTGATAACTTACCTAAATAGTTACAAGAACCAAATGGTTACAGGTGGATTGACTACGGCTTCGTGTGGCTTCGTGTGGTACAAAGGATTTCTGTAGTGATTTAGGAAAATTCTAGAAAACTATTCGCATTCGGGTGGCATTTTTGACTGATTTTTTATATAAGTATAAAAAATAAAATAAAAATTATAAATAAAAATATTAGTTTACATCAAAAATCAGTCAAAAACGTCGTGTCTGTCCTAAATATTTACAATAGCTGTAAACATAAACTAAATTAAAATATAATATAGACCATGCTACATAAGTAACATGTATAATATTATCATGACCTTAGTTTCCACACGAAGTACAAGTTCATAACACATTTTGCTGCAGTCTCAATACGTGCACCGAGTTTCAAGGGGAGGTCAAGGATCTTCATCTCATCGGTCTGTGACGACCGTGACTCATGCAAAGTCCTTGATTGGCTTATTGTCCAGATGTATTCTGAAAATATCGTGTGGTTCCGCCCTAGAATAGGACCACTCCATGATTCGTAGATGTCGTACGAGGTGACTAAGGGACACACCCTAGGCAGCTTAAACCAATATTAGCATTCCCCAGGAGGGTTGGCGTCAGGCAAGTGGCCGGTTGCGAAATTATAGTCGAATTAAAAAAAAAATCATATACCGGGCGTCGCGAACGAAACCGGGATGCGAAGATAGTAGTGAGTATTCGGGAAATAAAGCCATGATATTGTAACTAAGCCTTTGTAGTAGGTAGGTACCTATTAGTGGAAACTTGATAGGTTTGTTTCTATGTAAATGTTTGTTTCCCAAACACTTATTTTCTTCGCTCGCTTGGGGGCCGAAAGTGAATTTTGTGCCTCCATTATTAACATTTTCCGTTTTACAAATACTTAAGTATAATAAAACAAATAATTTAGTTTGTACCTTAGAATATCATGTATATTCAGTTCAGAGATGACCGCTAGAACTGATTGCTAGCACAAATCTGTGATATCTACTTATATTTAACATAGAAATGAAATGATGGATTGGGAAATTGATTACAATAAAATGCTATAACTGCGAAGGAAATCATTTCCCTTCGTTGCATCTTTTGGATAGCTGATTTGATTTAAAATTTAATCTTGATAGTGATTTATGTATTCACTCATAAAAGGAGTGGTTGATGATGAATAACCGATCGTGATTTTGATACGAAGGGTAAATACTTACAACGAGACGAGTAAACATTCACTCTCATCAATCAGAGAATAAGGAATAAAAACATAACAATATTTCAAGTAAATTATTATATTTGATATTATTATTATTATATTTATTTTAGTTATTTAAATTTGGTTTTAACTACTCTTATATTCATGAAAAACAACGACGTAGGATTGAAGCTATTTAAATTATTACCCACAGTGGAATACGTCGAAAAACAAATCTATCTATAGGTAAGTTCTTTATTTTACATAAAAAATGAATGGAAAACAAAATTAGCTTTACTCATACTTTAACCCTTGTACTCATTTTTATAATGTAATTTATATTTTAAGTATTTTGTGTACATAAATTGATAACTAACTAAATAATAGCTGTTGTTTCATATTTTGATAAATAAAAGCTTATATAGAATAGAAGTAAAATTTTAAATTAGTTATGACCCAGATTATAAAATGGAGAATATTTTTTTTCCTTTTTAACCCCAGCTGCTGCAAGTGATTTGGCAAGCGTTGGTGGTAATGTAGATAAATGTTAATACGATTTTAACTAAAATATGCCTTTTGCGTATTTCTCTTAAACTTGGCGCGAAAAAATCATTTTTTTATATTCTGTAATTTCATAAATTGTATTTCTTGTGGGAGAAAGGAGGTTGGGAAAGCCCTAAAACAACATTTATTTTTTGAATGAAAACATTTGACCCAAATGTAGCATATTATTTACTATGTACTGTATTCAGTAGCAATATTTTGGAGCTTATTTATTACTAGCTTGTGCCCGCGGCTTCGCCCGCGTTTATTTCGTGTGTCCGCTCTTATTTTATGATTGTCAATACTTCGGGTTCTAAGCAACGTATTGCGATACTTTGCATATATGAAACATATACTAGATTTTAAGTTAGACCATCCGCTACATAACTATGAATACAACAACATACCTACGATATACAATACGAACAAACATAGGTACTTACATACAGATTAAAAATAATGTTTTTAGCTTCTATTAGTCCTATATAAAGACTCCTTTATACAGATATCTTTAATATATGTGTAGATTATGAAAATCGGCAAAGGCAACTCCAAATGTTCTCAATTCTCGTAAACTGCCTAAAAACCAAGATTTGAGCAAAGATTACGCCATCTTGTCTTGATCCAAAGCGTTTGTGTATTATTACGGAATCTGTGGTATTGTGTATCCCGAATCTTAAATCTTTTGGCGTGACACAGCTCAGTCTGATCTTTATCATTCACTTGTTTCGGCTTATTTTTATTTGCCGCTTCTGTCATATATAAATGACGACCTCGGTGGCGCAGTGGTTCTTGCCACTGAACCGAAAGGTCCCGGGTTCGATCCCCGGTCGGGTAATGATAGAAAATGATCTTTTCTGATTGGCCCGGGTCTTGGATGTTTATCTATATATGTGTTTTTTATAAAATATAGCATCGTTGAGTTAGTATCCCATAACAAAAGTCTCGAACTTACTTTGGGGCTAGCTCAATCTGTGCGATTTGTCCTCATATATTTATTTTTTATAAATTGCGGACTCATATCTCTATGGATTTTAAGCTCTATATTTGTCCTTATTTTGATGTTGAATCGGAAACACTGATAATATTTTCAATGATCAGGAACGAGACTATTTTACTTATTTAGGGTTGTTATAATTACGTCTAATACTGTCTCGTCGAATTTTCTAATGGCCATAAAAAAGAAACAATCAGCAACTTTGATATTCAGCTGTATATTCTTTAGGTCTATCATTAAAATCAGACCTGTTATCAATTCTAACGCAAGCAAGAGTTATTTTCATCGAAAAATATCTTGGAATTTATTATTTATTTATTAACATCTTTTTACCAACGCAATATGGATGAACTTTATGTCCGAAATCTGGTAAATTATTTGAATTGAATTATAATGCAGTTTTATCATTTGCAAAGCACGATTGATTGCTTATTCTCGCCTTATTGTTCATATGATTTATTAAACATCTTTATGTTATCGTAATAAAAATAACCACTTTATTAAAGCTTTGTATTCTTGACTACACTAATAAAAGTCGTACATTGACGTCTTTGGAGAAAAGGCTGCGGTGAAGTTTGTTGCGCTGCTTCTACTTCACCCGAGAGGCTTGGAAGTTGACAGTAGACTCAATCCACATTTTTGACGTCAATAAGTAAATCAAGTTGAATAATTAATTCTATTATGTTTTTTAACTTTGAACACCAGCCAGCATACAAATGTAAACTTAGTCCATTCAAATGTAGAAGGAACTGTCAACTCGTCAAACCAAGTGGTCTACTAAGCAGCATAGGGCACTCACTAAAGCTCTTTTATTGATTGAAGGGTGAACATCGCTCGCTCTGCATTACAGGAAGTATGGTATCGGGTATCGTGATTTTTTGACACATGTAAAAAGAGAGATGACATAGGTATGATATATAGGAATGAGAGGGATGTCTTGTGTGTCTCTGGCGCTGATCTCAACCTGGTGGAGCGATTATGGTAAGCGTTTTTTTTTTAATTTGATAGCGTTGGGTGGTTCCTAGCAATGAATATTTATTTATTTTGAGAATGAATAATGACGAATAATAGAAACACATTGTAATGTGTCAAATTATTTATATCGTAATCAAGTTAAATGGCTACCATATTTTATAATCATCAGCGATTTATCTAACACAAGGCGTGATTTTTTTGTTTGTGTGAAACTCTTCTGAGGTTTTTGAGATTTTATCTTTGAGTGTGCGATTAAGACTAGTTTTTAATATAATTTATTAGGTTTCAATAAGTATTTAACAGGTCATAGATTTTGCATTCCATTAACAAAATTAATCCATCTTTTAAATTGGTATCAACGATTAATAAGTTTTTAAAAAATAGCTTAGACAATTATTAATTTTGAATAAATTAAAAATTATATTCAATAAGTTTTTTAAACCCATAAATATTATTTTCGGCTAGCAATGCAACTAACAGAGGTATACAGCAATTTAAACATATAACTATGATTACAATATTTTAACTAGATATAGCATAAATCAACTGTAGTCAACTTCAGATAACTCATAATAACTGTTAATTTATGATTATATTTCAAGCTATCAAGTTTCAAGTATATACCGATATATACTTATTCAATTTATTTTTCTTACAGTGAATTGGTTTAATGATTATTTTATTTATGTAGAAGATCTAGAAATAAATTTTAAACATTTTTTATGTAGAAATCTCTAGTGATTTACTAGTTTTTTTTTTCAGTATTTTGTCTCATGGCATATGATAAAAATCCACCATTTTTTTTACATTGTAATGAAAAATTATGTTTGAGTTATTGCTATATTTAAATTGAACTTCTTAATAATCTCTCCGGCGTGACAGATGATTTCCTTATTGTCGAGTGAAGGGCGGCCCGAAAATAAAAAGATAACGTGAAAAATATTGATTTTAACTGCATAACAAATGTGCAGTCGTATTTATTACATTTTTCAATCCGTTGCATTTATTTAACGACATCGGCTGTATGCGAATGGTCAACAAAGCCTCATGGCCAACAAAATTAAATATTCGATCTACTTACATAATCAACAGATTTTGTATAGGTGATTACATGAAATAAAATAATATTTCAAATTTCATCGTGGTTCATTGATTATCTAAAACAATTACGAAATCTATACTTGATGATTTTATGATGATTATTTTTATTTATTTCGATATTATATAAACTAACTGTTAAGTAACTATTACTTAACAGTAATATAAGTACTTAAACAACTCAAGTATTAGCTGCTTAATAAATCTGTTTTTATAAATATATATAATATTATAAATATGTAAAAACAATGCATCCCGTTGACTAAAAAGGAACGTAGCGTGTTATCGTCAAAAACAAGTTAAATTGGCCGAAACCACTCTCAGCTTGTGGGATGACATTCGCATAATACGACTATTTCACATTGGGCGTACAGGCATAGATAACAATCATTCAAGGTACAGTCAACAATACATCAATTTACTCCAATTACTTGAAAAGGCAATTACAATAAAGTAGTTAGCTGTACCTACATAGGTACTATTACTTTAGACATACTATTACAATTTTAGTAACAAATATAATGGAGAGAAAAATAAACGTTTATTTATGTATTAACGAATAACTTTATCATTTCAATTAATACATAAATATTAATTGAAATGGTAAACAATATTTTTGTCAAAGACAAAAGTATGAAGTTACTTTCTAAAACATTCCATTCTTGATTATTTATCCCGTGGAGTTGTTGACAAAATAATTAAATTTCATGACCTCACTGTACATATAACTAAAAAGTAATTTTACGTAAACATTTATCTGAAACTAATTAAACTTTAAAAATAGGAGAGTTCTCAATTCATGGCGATTATTTTTTTTTATGTATGTTACTCAATTACGTGAAGACGGCAGGATCGATTTGAAAAATCTTTTTTCATTTGAAAAGGTACCAGAGGTATTTCCAAGTTGTCACCACGTAATCATCACGTAAAGATCTGATGATGGGATATTGGAGAAATATGATATTGGAGACACGGACACAGAATTACATATTTTGAGTACTTGTGTAGTGACTTTACATTTACTCTCGAAAAGCACAATTTGATGAGTCCACCTCGCTGATGACTAACGTAAACATTAATTTGAAATGAATAACCTTTAGTATCTTAAAATTGGACTCGCCCAAATGCTCGACCACTTTGAATCTTCACTGAGTTCCAAACCTTGAGTCAAACTCAGTCCTTGGAATGTTTGGGAACCGGTTTGTGCAAAAGTATAGATATTTTTGTGTGTCTAAATGGTTGCCGGCGGGAGAGGATTTAAGACTTTGAGGTTATTTTGCAATGCAGATGTAATTTATGTGACTGTTAATGAGGGAATTGTTCACGTTGAATATTGTGATTAGCAAATAAAAATAAATATAAATAAAACTTGATGACTAAGTTATTATAATTTTATTTAATGTAGATTCAATGATGTAAAAAGGCACCTGAAAAACAGAATCTAATTCTAATGCCTAAATTCATAAAAGGAAGAAGAAAAAATAATTTCAGAAACATTTTAATTTTTCATTATGTTTTCTATGCAAGAATTAGTTTCTATTTGAATTTAGTACACATTGCGATAAAAAAAACTTGACCGTCAAACACAGGTTACACACACCATCTATACCTTTTACTAAGTATAGTACAGTCTGTATGTCCACAAAAATGGATTTTATAGGTTGATCAGGCAACTAGGGATGCTGACGACGTTGCAAAGTGGGGTCGAAAAAATAGAAAAGCGGACCGACGCTTAATGACTGAGGAAGAAACCCGGTAACGCTCAGATGAGAGAGAGAATATCTATGTTCTGTTCACTATGCATTTTATAGTTATAAAAGCTCGGTATCAAATATTGATTTTTATTGCACGTGTAAAATTATATTCTAAAGAACACGAGAACACCCACACAGTAATACACGTTCAAAGGCGGGAATTAAAGTCTGTGTGAATAGGTTGCCCGGCTCTGAACTGAAATAATTTGTTATTCGGAAAATTGCGATGACTGGACTATTTGTATTGAACTGTGAAATGTTTGTATAGGGGAAAATTAATATGTATTTTATCTATCTATTTACTCTTTGAATATCTAAGTAAAATAACATGAAATAGTGCAAAGTAGGGAAGTAACAGTGGGAAAGCGGACCCATGCTTAACGTTAACGGAGAAAACCGGAGAAATAGGAGACCATTTTCTTATGTACACCTATATTTTCACTAAATTTATACAAACATGAAAATTTACTTGTACATACTAAACTTCTTATTATAGCAAGTATGAATATTAGTACTGGTGTCAAATTTTATTCAAGTCGCCTAACGGCATCTGACGTGACTTTTACAGCTACCTACCGACATCTAGTGGCAAGTAGTCGCATATACACAATTATCCATGCGTGTATATGTGTGTAAAAATCGTGAAGAAACGTTTCCTCACGATTTTTGACTAAATGTGAATGTTGCGACTAAACTGAAAATGGTTTTCAAATATTTTTACAATTGACATGATCACACGTATCTGTCAGACACATTAGTTATGTGATTGTTAACCCTTCGGCACACAACCAGGGTCCAGACGCACACACTTCCAATGTATTCATCCCCTATTGTTCTGTGATGATAAATTAGCAGCTTACCTGTCGCGGGATTAGGACCCCTTTTCGACCCCTTTGGACTCCATTGACACCCCTGTCTCTGTGTCGTTTGTACTTTTATTTGTATTCGATTACTTGATTAATTTGTTTTTTAACAATGCAACGCGTTTAGTTGGAAATTGCGCGAATATCGATACGTTTTTCAGAATAATTTGTTTTTCGATAGGTTTAAGTCACAAGAATTTGTTATCAAAATAACTTGTTTAAAATGGTAGGATATGTATTTGTTATAAAATATAGTATCGTTGAGCTAGTGTAACATACCCATAACACAAGTCTCGATCTTACTTTGGGGCTTGCTCAATCTGTGTGATTTGTCCTAATATGTTTATTTTATATTTATTTATTTGCTGTATAACTCGAATTAATTTTCAATTTGACTCTATTTCAGCACCAATATCCTTGTGGTGAGTTTAAAACGCAGTGTGACACGCAACTAAAACCACAACAACTTATAAACCTAAACCTACAGGAATCACACGATTGATTAAAAAAAACTGCATCAAAATCCATTGCTTTTGCATAAATAGGGCAGACAGATAGGAGTGATAGTGATGAAGTGAAGTAGGTAATACTTCTAAAGTAAAAATCAAAAACCTAAAAACACTTGTATGGACTTTAATTCTCAGTTTTTCACCGCGGATCATTATAAAGTCGTAAATAACATTGTGACAATGCATGATATTGGGTTCACATTCCGCTAACGGGTTGCCGATAACAGGTATTCGTGACGTCGGCGTCGTCGGTACAAATGTATACGTCGATCAACGTCAGCAGACGCAGGGTTAAGTATTTTTATAAGCTGTATATATCGTTTCACCTGTCCCGTTGTTTGTCTGTAATACAAGTTAAATTTCACTGCTTGTCCTACATAATTGAAATTTTCCACATCGCTTCAGTTTTAATGCCAATGCATTATTATGATAAGCATGACCTGATGGTGCGCATAAGATCAGTAATTTCGACTTTATCCGTTGCTAACAAAAATACAAAAATAGTAAAAACTATGCAGATATTTTTCCACTAATAGTACTATAAATTTGCATATTATCCACTACACGTATGATAGATTGAATAATAATATGCGATAATTCATTGATACTACGGAAGCATAACCCTAGGGCGTAGCTAGTTAAGATAATATAAGTCAAAACAATTACGTCTACTTAAGGCGCAGTCTAGTCGAGTTTTTGCTTTCAACATTTTCCATAGAGTTAGTATAACTTAGTAGAGGGCTTTCATAATGGTAGCTGGAACATATGGGAGATTAAAATGTGACAAAGGCATTTGCAAAGGCATTTTTTTGTTGCATTCCTACTCGAATTAATTTCCAAATCGACTCTAATTCCTCTGCACAAATTCCATTCGGTACTTGATATGCGGTATCTTGTACTTACCCATCTACTAAACAGTTACGAATGCAGTGTTAGAAATAACACAATTGATAAATGGACAACACTGATCGGCACTCACTTAGCTAGTATAGTGGGTCCGATTTATAGATATACAAACACAGAAAAGAACATAATTCGTCTAAGTTTATGACGGGTCAAAATCCATGATACGCGTGAAAAAACACAATTACTGTGATTTTACGTCTAGCCGCCTGTCTAAAGTCAAGCCAATACTATACAGTCTTTGTCCCTAGCGGGGTAGACAGAGTTGCAAACCTCTAAGGCCATGTTTACCTGTAATGTAAGTAGGCTTTGCAATAAAATAATTATTAATTCCGCGCGCTCTATTTAGAGTATATAGCTATTCAATGGCGTTCTTGTATGAGTAATGACGTCGTCGTCAGCATCTTACGATAAATTCGAAGACCCAAGACAGTGTCTTGAACAATTTTAAGCAATCTCCAGCAACATTATCGGTAACGACCTCGGAGCGAGAAAAATTGGAGCCGAAGCGAGGATGTCGTTTTTGTCAGGATACACAGGCCAATGAACTGAAATGAGATGAAAAATTGATGGATTGGACGGATACTAGTTGTCATATCTGATTTTCTTGGTTCAAACATCGTGATAGGAAATCCACATCTAATATTCTAGGGTTGAAGTACTTAGTTTGTTATTATCTAATCTAACAGCACGGTATATACACAAATCTTCTTTTCGAGTGTGTTTATGTAACTAACATTGGTGTCAGATTTTATTCAAGTCGCCAAAAAAAAGAAGATTACATAAATGGTCTAACAGCTATTTAACCTGCGATATAGTCCTAAACCTTAATGTAGTGTATTTATTTTTTATTTTCTGTCTTTCCTGAAAAAAATATGTTTTAAAAATGGAATCTTATAAACGGCCAGTCCGTTCGCCGAGTTTCGTGTTTCGCCGAGTGCGCGCTAGAAAAAGTTAATCAATGTTCCAGTTTCAAATGGGGCAACGGATATCGCTACAGGCAAGAAGATTTTTTAGGCTAGATACAATATTGGGTAAAATAGATTCGTTCGTTCAGAAATGGGACTTTTACCAGTTTTCGTTTACCTTTCATGAATATAAATATTATTTAGATAACAATATAATTCATTAAAAAGGACATCGCATCACCGCTGCTTATTTAAATATGCTTTCTCCGTAAGTTATGTAGTAATATTAGTAAACTTATACCTACATAATTTCAAATCACCGTCTACAAGATTTGAATCTTGAATCACATGTTTCCGGGGGCTTTTGAAGGAAATCTGTTGTTACAAGACGGATGGCAAATTAAGGCGGGGTTCCAATCGGCCAGTGATTGAGTATGAAAAAGTACCTCGCGCGGATTACTTCTCGATTCAGAAGGTGTAATCTTATTGATTCTACTCGCTCAATTCTATTACATAGCTCTTGAGATAATTTTTTTTATGAATTTAATTTATTTTTTATTTTTGTGTTAGGTTATTTTGATGTTGTTTTTGTCTGAATATGGCTATTACCTATTTAAATTTTATTTTGTATTGTATTTATAACTATAACTACCTAGTTGTGTTGTGTCACAATTATGAGTCAATTAAATAGGTAGAAATAGGTTACTTGCAAATCTTTGCTAGGTACAATAGTATATATCTTATTAATATTGTAAATGCGAAAGTTTGTGAGCTTGTATGTGTGCAATTTGTTACTCTTTCACAAAAAAATACTAGATGGATTGTTATGAAATTTTACACGGGTAGAATATAATCTGGAATAACAATAACTAAGTGCTTAGAAAGTCAAGGTGTAAATTTGTAGGTGAACTTCACATTTTAATGAATTAATGTTTTAATTCGTATTTTCTTATTTAAAGTATAATTCATGAATTCGTTAGATAATTGAGAAATAAGCTCATAATCGGAGTACTACAATATGTGGCAGTAATAACATTTGAAGATAAAATTTGATTCGTTTATGTAGTCGTAACAGTCAGATCCAAGAGGAGTATTCGATTCGAAGATTTGATACTATCGATCACCATATGACGCGACTCGATTAGTATCGCGATATCTAAATATCGTGCAAATAATTGTGACATATCGATTATGTGCAATTATTGTGAATATTACTTGTGTTACAAGTGGTTTCTGTATAAGACTAGTAATCGATTAAAAGGTTGATTTTAATAAAGCGAATGAAATAAAGAAGAACTCTTATTTATTTAAATTTTTCAGTTAACAAATAAGACAAAAGAAATATGAATGAATAAGTAGTGTATTTTGTAATATAATTCCGAATTTGAATTATCGAGGTAAACTGAATTAGGTACTTTAATAATTTCATTTCAATGATCAGCTTTGTTTTCTCTTTGCCATATTTTTTAATTCCATTTGAATTCGAAATTCAAAGAAAAACGTAATCCTTCCAATGAATAGGCTCTTTCGTTTCCACAACAACATTTTGTTGCGTAGTAGAAACACTCGCCCCATAAAAGGGCAAATTAAATCATATACCGAGCGTCTCAATTATTCGAAACGCGCGGTGTACGCCACAGGAACAGGCACAAAAAGAATGGTGGCGCTGGTCCTTTGAAAAGCCCATCGGGGGCGCTCTCAAAGCTGTCACCCCCAGAAGGACACTTTACTACTAACGCACACAACTCGAACAGCGCAAAAGAGTCACGTGACATACATTGACGGCTACACTCCTCAAACACTCAAACACTGTCGAGCCAAAGATGCAATGTAAGCAGTAGCTAACGACCCACAGTAACCAGTCGCTGTGTACTAGAGTAGAGGCGCCGCGGTGGCTGGCAACGCGCGCATGCGTGCCAAATCTCACCCTATTGGTCTAGGATGACGTCATCGGGGTGAGCCCGTGGGTCTGAGTGACACTAACAGTCACCCCTGAGCGGTCGTAGGGTCCCCTCGTTTTGTGCGAGAAGACATAAAAACAAACGTTGAAACTGTTAAAGACAGAAGTGTTAACGTTGAAAACCCAAGTGATTCTGAGTGTTATAGAAATCAGTGATTTAGATTTGCTGCTGTAGTTAATAGCCGAGTAGCTGCAGATAAGGTAAGTCGCAGATATTGTTTACAGTCTGCTTGTGTCAGTACTCTAAATGATGCCAGTTCATGCATGACTTGCGAGGAAGATTTCTGGAATATGTACAATGTTTCCAGTTGAGTTTAATATTTTCACAGATGTATTACATGAAATTATGTAGTATTTCATATGATGTGCATCTTAGCCACCACGTGTTAAAATTATTTCCTGGAATTTTGTATTTGATGTGACTTCAGGTCGTTTAACATTTGCGCAGATACTATAAAACCTTATTCCTATAAAAATATTAGCGGCCAGAAAATCAACTCCTCTTAAAATTCATCTAACTCTAGTTAAAATTAATTTGAATAAACATTGCGATCACGTTTTGGATATTGAGTGGAGCCGCGTAACCTGATACTTTACATAAATTAATGTCTTCGGCGTATCCATTTCTGATCTAACGAACCATTACGGACTTTTCATTTCCCATTTGAATATTGTGAAGAACAAAACGTGCCATGAAAGCCGAACCGGCGTTATTGTTTACAATTTCAGATCTATAGTACGGGGTTTGGATAAGGTGCCCCTCTTCAAGTTAATCCTACTTCAGGGCATATAACGATAACCTTAGCAACTCTACTTCTACTTAATAAAAAAGGAATTATGTTTGTTCAAATAACATTATCTATTCAGCCATAAGCTGATTATATCTTGTCTGTCGTTCATGTGCTATAAGTTTTATAGCGTTGACTTAAACTCAATTAAATTTTACTACGTCTTGAATATGAAGGACATAAATCTTGACTTTTGTTGCGTCGTCAGCCAGTACTTAATTATGTCCAATCTTCTTGATGAAATCGTGTTCTTATTAGTCTTTTTTACTTCAATAACGTCTTAATAAGAAATTAGGGCAGGCTTTTGCCCAGCAGTGAGACTTAAACAGCTAAAAAATGTTGTATACAAATGTTCGATTGAATCGAATTTCGTCGATTTTATATACATTTTAACCACTAACTTGCTAACGTAGACATGTATCATGAATCATTATTTATCTCATTGAATCATCGAAGAACAAACACGTAAGTAGCGCAAAAAATTACTTTGTCTTCAAGTTTTGTTTTATATTGAGAATTCATAGACAGCTTGTGTTATTGTTACTACTTTTATATTATACTTGTTGGATTGTAAGCAGACTACATTGCGGTCAAACAAACTACTAGTAGTTTAAGATCGTATAAATGTAATTATTATGTAATTGTTTAATATAATAAACGAAAATTTTATTATATGTGTTGTGTTGATTCTAAAAATAACTCCGATATTAATCAAGTATAACTGTAATTATAACGGCCATATAAAGCAATAATGTAACAATAAAGGCAGGTTATAAGTTGGGAAGAAGAAATACTGGCAATTACATCAATGGAACACATGTGTACAGAATGCCAATAAATGTTAGAACCACTATTCACTGTAACACGTTAGTTTGTTCTTTTTATGTTGAACTAATAAAAAGATTCCAACGCGAATATATGTTATATATGTTGGTTTTGACCCTGGTCTGTTTTCTAAAAATTTTACTAAAAATTATATTTTACCCGCAGCTTCGCCGCGTGATTTTTCCACACAAGCAGTACTTTATCATGTAAAGTATGTAAACTATGTCCATCTCCGTGTATATCTCTCCTTGCAATGCAACATTTAAAGAAAATTGGTTAAGTAGATACAGAGCGAATAGGTAAAAAACTTGCTTTCGCATTTATTATATTCGTTGGGATTCGTATTTTTCTTGAAAAATGAATCAAACCACCCATTTCGACTTTTTCCACATTGTTTTGTAATATCGCTTGATCTCCAGCAATTGCGATACATTTCAAATAAGTATTACAACTTCAGCCAACCCGCTTAATTTCCTCAAAAAAGTCAAACAGTACCGAGATCCCAAAGCGATTGGAAAAAGAATTTAATCCGTAGATTAGCTACAACGGAACGTTGCGAGTCCTGATCGGCAGTCGGTAATCACTCCTAATTTGATTGGCACTCAAGCAGCTGGGCTCGACGTGAAAACTCTATTACTTGCCAACTTGCCAGGGTTTTACGGGCCGTCAAACAGAATTAGTATATTGATTGGCCCGTTTACGGTTACTTTAGCTTATTAATCGCTGTTGTGTTCGCTTTCAAGATAACATAAGCATTTCAAAATGCTGTTCAATTTTGTTACTAAATGAAAATATTGTTTTTTAGAATCGAGCAAATTGAATGACAGAGTATGAAAATTTGCCAATATTTTCAGGTTTTTTTTCTTCACATTTTTGGTATTTATTTGGATGAGTTTCAAGGCTCCGTTTAATGAGGCTCTTTGTTCTTGAGTTAATCAACATCTTACTACACCACATCAACATCATCAGCCCTATACAGCATTCTTTACATGCTCTCAAATGCTAACACCTTTTAAGAATAAACATTATTTTTATATTTATAACTAGTGGCCCATCCCGGCTTCGCTCCGGTAAAACATAATACATTATACATCTAAACCTTCTTCAGGAATCTTACTGGTGAAAACCGCATGAAAATCCATGCAGTAGTTTTTTTAAATCGCAAACAGAATGACAGACAGACGGACCAGAGGACTTTGTTTTATGATACAATTAATAAATTGATAATTCTAAGAATATTCATGTAAAACGTAACTAAGTAATTGAAATAAAGAATTTATTTATTTATATTTACCGCAGCCAGCCACCATTCTTTTAGCGTCTTTGTGAGATAAGTACTAAGTTATTCTAGTACTTCTATAGTGAGTCTCGCCTCCTTTTCATCTTTTTGAATATGAAATGGTTTAGCTTTGTATGACTCATTCTTTACATTGTGTAAAGGGTAAAGAATATAAGATATCATAGTATATAAAATATCGCAGTGAGCAGACATAAGTTGTGAAAGTAGATTATGATGGATATAAGTATTTACTTATGTATTATAGATTAAAAAAATCAAGTGATCGAACAATAAAATGTAATAGAAAAACATGTAGGCTTTTGAAACATATTTAAGAAACATTTATTAAAGACTAGCTGCGCCCCAGGGTTTTGCTCCCGTGGGAATTTTGGGATAAAAGTACCCAATGTTTTCCACGCATTTAATAACAATACGTCTTTGAGTACATTTTGCACATACATCCTCACACACTTTAGGATTTACAATATTAGTAGGTCTAGATTCATTATCCCATTAATAGAGCTCCTATTTTTATAGAAATCCTAAATATAAAATATATGCAGGAAATTTATCACGTGATTTTTCAAAACTGTCTTTTGGTTAAATTTAACCGTCGGGTCGTTTGCCTTCAACAACCCCCGAATGGATATTGGATATCTATTATTAGCTTTGAAACCAAACTCGACAGAAATCCACACGGTTTCAGAGCATGAGCAAATTGAATTAACTTCGAATTCATTCATGTTTGAATTATTCCTACATTGACTGAAAATAACCCTTCATTAGGTACCTATTAGTCAGATATAAATTGCCATTAATGACTTTTTTATGGTCTTTAATATATTCTCTTTCCACATAAACGAGTATATAATAGGAATACACATATACAATGACAACGACGATACTTGGGGCGATCAAAATACGAAAGAGACACACTTTTCATGTCACTATCAACAGCAGCGATGCTCTTGTGTGTTCCTTTGTGTTTTTAAAGTTTTTAGTCGTTGCCTAATCATTTAACATTATGTAATATTCAATCTTATGACTGCCAGGTTGCCAAATTCTTATGATTATCAGATGTTTATGACTGACAGACAGTTGAGGAGTTTCCACGTCTGGAGCTGTTTCTGGGTGCACAATCAGGTCATGCTTATCATAACAACAAAATTTCATCTCAATCGGTTGAAGATATCAGCTTCAAACTTGAGTTGCAAGATATAGTTACATTGCAAGTCGAATGTAAGCTTAAAATGAAATGCATTAGTTCAATATTCAAATACGTGCAAAACTAAGTAGATCCAAGCTATGTACATAAATCGAAACTCTTGAATACACGGCTGACGCCTGACTAATGGGATTACCCGGCATTCAGTGTGTCCCCGGCTTTACAACCACTTTCACCCAGATTTTACAGGTTATATGTATAGGTATACACATACATAAACGTTATTCAACAATAAAGGGTATGCAGTAAGTCAGTGCAGTGCTGAAAATTTAATATCATGTAATTTTGATGAAATAAATCGAAGCGGTGGTGGTAAAATCTGACACCAGTGAAAAAGACGTAATTAGGAGCGCGCGTTTTTATTTAATAGTGAAACGTGAAAGTTTAACATTTTTTATGTAGGTATGTAAACACATCAAGCTACCCAAATTAGTTGCAAACATAGATGTATTAAAATAGTTCAAATGAGTCGCTATTACCTTCGCATATAACCATGCAATATAACAAGACGTGACGTTGACTGTACACACTAGAAAAACAAATTTATTAATATTTACACTTAATTGAGCTGAGCATTGTCCATCCTGATTAATCACAAAACAGTTAAAATTTCAAGCCAATCACAGGGCTGCGAAATGTCAGTGACCAATGATAACTGGTTATTTTGGAATTAACTGTCGCTGATTGGAGCTCAGTGATATCCCCACGAGGGCCATGTCAATCAATCCATGGCCGCTATGATCCTACCAATTACATGTGTTTTGTAATCAATTCGAATCGATTCAGTGCTTATATCAAATCAGAAGCACAGAGTAATATATCTATATATACTATTAACAATAAAATATATTATATCTCTTTATACTATTAACAATAAAAAATGCAAAAAAAAATTAGAATGTGTTCGAAATAATATAAAAGGCATAAAATGAAAAACACTTGAAATACAAAAAGACCAAGTTTTACTTGTTTAGTTAATTTATGTCCTTTTTGTATACAATAAAGTTATTAGAAAACAATATTAAACAAATTATACAGTTACGGTTTGATGGTATTAAAATATAACATTAGTTTGTATAAATTATTTAACAATCATAAATTTAAGTGAGTGATTTAAATATATCATTCACGGTTCGACAAAATAACGATAGAACAAACAAAAATTCTCGACATTGAATTTAGGTCTAAAATTAAAAAAAGAACGTGTTGAGAACCAATTCCTTTTTTTAAATTGGTTAAAAACTAGATTAAAATAATTCACTATTTTGGGAACTAAGATAACACAGATAGGCGTGATTTTTCTCTTATTGACTTCTTCAAAATTCACTGTTCATTTATTTATTTTTAGCATAAAATATTAAATAAATGTTAAGTACATCGACTCTAGTGCGCATTCTAATATACCTAAAATATACATTAAATGGAAATTGAAGGTAATGCGCAAACAGCACATCAAGAATTATGAAATAAAAAAGCCACTCCTACTAATGGACTACGTATGATCAACTCCGACGACTCAATTTATAAATTATGAGACAAATAACTTTATAAAAGTGGTAAATTTTTTTAAACAATTAAAATCGTGCTGTCTACTCCGGTACTGCAACCCAATGGGGGGCCTGAATATTAATCATTTTAAACGTAATGAAAAGAGAGAAATATATCAATCTTTTGTCTCAAGTCGTGACGGGGAGGCGGGAAATTAAGACTGTGAAAAATGGGGCGGCCATTATGGAAATTATTATTTGTTTATAAATAAAATGCTAAGGTATAAACGATCTGTTTTTCGTGATGAAACATAATTATAGTGGGAATTTTGTCATCCAATTTACTTGCGGAGTTAAAAATGAAAAATCTTATTTTTTAAATACGTTTTCTTCTTGGACCAATTCGGAATGCACAACTGGTTTTGTTATTAGGATTAATTTGGGTCATTCCCGTTGACACAACTAGACAGTTTATATTTCATTTAGGTTCTAAACACACAATTGTGTGTTGTGTTGTGTTGCGCATTTTGCATACATTGTACATAATTATGTACAATGTATGCAAAATGCGTTTATTAAGAATTAATAGGTACTCATAAAGTTCTACACCCTGCTACTTGACATAATTTTTCCAAGACGACATTTATGTTGTAAAAATTTTTTTTATTCATTTGTCTTAAAGCAAAATTGAGGAAATTCTCAATTTACAATAAAAGTGACGTATATGAGTAAAATTTTTCTTGAACTCCACAACCGTATAAGATTGAAAAATGTATCGCCTTCTAAATTATTCCTAAACAGCTTCAATTTGGGCGATCGAAACGTTATCGCCCCGGGCAGCGGACGATTGAAAAATTGTTGCGATCCAACATTACGTAATTTCATGCAGCCCCATCGGAGGGGGCCCCGGGCGACACGGGACAGGGGGTCGGATGGGACGTGTTACCCGACACTTGTGGATGTAGATGTGGATGTAATGTTTTAGCGACAATATTTGGGTTAAAACTTATTGCTTCCGATATTACATGGAATTGGGATACCGTATTTGTTTACATGGTATTGATTTTTTTAAGGTATAAAGAGACTATACAAAAAATTAAAAATGTAGTTCTGTTTGTAAATAATTGATATTATTAGGTACATATTAAAAGTTAACGCTAATCTATCCTGGATATAATAAAAACAATTGAACACCAAAAGGATCGCATTCAGAAGTGATAAGCTAATCATGAAAAAAGAAACTATACACATCAAGCTTCATCAATACAAATTTTGTTTTGATAAGTATAAATCATTAGTGCTATAATGATTACATAATGATAACATTTATCCCAAATTTCTCAAGGCATTCATAAAAAAATTGAAGAACGAGTTTCTTGTCGATGGAGTATTTGCCATTCGACTCTGCCATAAAATAGAAAACACCTAGCCCGTCATGGCGTTCACACGTCTTTCTTTATTTTATACAATGCGTATACGTTATGGGAAACCGAGACAGCATGTGGACGTTAGTAACGTGTTTGTATGTTTCGTAGGCTTTCTTTCTTGTTTTTTCGCGGTTTCCCGCCATAGATATTACCTTCTACAGGCATTAAGTAACCAAAATTTCAAATATAGTTAAGAGATTTTGCAGAATTTTCGAACACGCCAATCACAATGTATTCAAATTTGAACGAGTTCCCAAGTTACCCCGTTCATGTAGCTCTCACGATGGAATCGTTGAGATTGTCAAGAGTGATTGAGAACTTTTAGAGTGGCTGACTTTGTTCCGACTCGCTTCATTTGTGTCTCTTTGGACTTGAATCAGGTCAATGATGATAATTTTGAGTTTATTTATCTTGTAAATGACGTGAGCATACTTAAAGAATTCCAAACTTGTCTGATAGAAATAAAGCGATCTACGAGTAATAGGTATACTATCTAAATCCTTGACTGTATGATTCGTCCCCTCGCTTCATTGGGGATTGATACGGGAATTAGAATCGGATTAACTGTAGCCTTCAGTGCATGTGCACGCATTCAGACTACAAATATAGCCGTTTTTTTATTGCCTATTGGCCTGCGGCTTATCTCACTTTTTTAGGTATGGCGTCGGCCACCCATACGTAAACGGTTGAAGCGTTTGTCATCGTGAAGCGAGGACATAAAATTGAGGTTTTACTCTTTCTTTTCGACGTTGACTACATTTTCCTTCGTTTCAGCGATTTTGCAGTTTTCTAATATAAAAACAAAGATACAACATAAAAGAACATACTTATGTTCAATGAATCTCTTTAGCTACTGGCAATAGCCGTGATATTATAAACTACATTAAAAACCATATGTCTCTACTTACATGTTAACATTTAGAGATGTTATCTAGTTATTGAAAGCTATAGCTGCAAAAACTAGATATTATCTCTAAATAGATGTAATAGATGACCTCTTTCTATAGCTTGGAATAAATGTTGGGTCTACGACCAATACAATATGTCGTAGCAATGCTACGACCTGTGCTATGTATACGGATCTTTTAGAGATGAAATTAAGGATATTTTTCCTTAATTGATGTGATTGTATTTATGTGTAATCCTTTGCAGATGGCACAACTAATGCTGCATTCCAATAAATTATCCATAAGGAAAAAGCAATTAACTTCGGTCCATTTTCAGAACTTGTGTTTCATAAATTCTTTTTTTTTTTAACTAAATTTCAATAAAGTTTTAAAGAAATTTTATTCACTGTTTCCTAACCAGTCATCACAAAGGACTATTCCATCCTTATTCGTAACTTAAGCTACGAAAATGGATACATTTGTTTTGTTTTCGTAACATGCTATGATACATTTTAAACGTTATTAAAACAAGCTTGTTGGATAAGTAATAAATTATACATGTTCGTATTTGTTGTTGTTTCATCTACGAAGTCATGAATAATATAGTAAATCAATAGTAGGAAAATAAATACATTTACTTCAAATGAAAGAAGTGGAAACAGCCGGCGCCTCCCACGGGATGAAATGGGAACATTCTACAAAATATATTTACATAGGTTCCTGAGGGCTCCCAAAGAAACACGTTTCGAAACCTCTCAGACATTCTAATGAGCAGTTGTAGTGTTAAAAATGGATTAAACGCGCCGAAATAACAGCACTCCGGACTTGGAATTATATTACATATTGTGTATCTCGATATTTTTTAATATTCTTGTCTAATTTACCTCTAGTTTTGCGATTTATCGATGTTTTCACAGAAGGGAATTGGAAGATTATATAAAATCTGTGGTTCTGGTCAGCATTTTAACGACTCATAAATATTTAATTAGAGATCTCTAATTAAATGTCGACATAATTATATATTTTTATGTGTGATATATGTAACTAGCGGCTTATCCCGAATTCGCTTGGGTAAAATCACCATTAAATAAAACACAAACAATAAAGGAATCACACTATCTACTGCTGAAACAAAAATCCGGACGCTAGTTTTTGAGTTTATCGCGGACAGACAGACAGACAGACGCAACAGGAAATGTGAGTATGAAACTACTAATTTGTTATTGCCCCGACATATTGAAAAATATACAAAACCTTTTGTTTTCCCATCGTCAAATAAAAACGTGAAAGCTTTTAGCAGGATTAACAGACACGCAACTACCTTACTACATTAAGTTACATGTATATGTGTGATTTGGCATTTCACTAATTAAAATTTTGTACATTGCAATATTTTTATAAGTAATTTTTTATAAATTCGCAGTTGTGCTATATCGATTTTGGTTCCTTAATAAAATGGTGTCATTTGAAGAATAATGTATAATCGAAAAAATTTTATGGGCTGTAGAAATATTTTTAGAATTTTATAGGGTGTGTTTTAATTACGCATACTTTGATATTGACACGCAAGTTCGCGTACGCGCGCCAGTT
Organism: Plodia interpunctella; assembly: GCF_027563975.2. Classification (NCBI taxonomy): domain Eukaryota; kingdom Metazoa; phylum Arthropoda; class Insecta; order Lepidoptera; family Pyralidae; genus Plodia; species Plodia interpunctella. The sequence goes on along the minus strand of NC_071308.1, from coordinate 5,573,824 downwards.
CCGTTAATTTAAATTTAGTGCTTCCATCTCTAAACATTTGCAATCTGTAATATTAAAATAATAATAACATTAAAGGATCAAAGGAGTCAAACCCACGCCGGTTTGACTCCCGCGATTCCAAATTCTTTTTATCTCATTAAAAAAAAATCTGTAAATAGTTGGCGACTCTAATCAGCCGAATCTAATTAATCTCATCTTCAGAAGTGGGATTTAAAAAGTTTATCCCGGTGGCAAAATCCCCGAACTCCCTCAACCCCACGGAAGGTGGCTTAGCTACTGCAATATTAATACGAATGCAGCCCCTTTGTGTAAATTAAAAACAGTATAGATATGACACTATATTACATATGCATTTATTATGGATATTTCTTAAGGTTAGTGTAAAGAATTCTATCTATTTATAAATATTGATCACATGTGACATTTACGTGCGCGCGATTATATCTTCACATTCTTACATATTATAAAAAAGTACTATGCCGCGTCTGTCTGTTCGCGATAAACTCAAAAACTACTGCACGGATTTTGATAAAGTTTTCATCAATATATAGTGTGATTCCTAAGAAAGGTTCATGTATATAATTTATTGTTTAAAGCCGACCGAAGACGCGATGGACCACTTCTAACGCTATCTCGACCATGTACATTTATCGGAGCTCGAATTTATACTTGTAAACTCATCTTGATATCATTGACGATTGATGAAGTTGCCATGCTTACCCTTCTATACTTTTCTTATTTATCTGTAACATAACTAACATAACACGAGTATTTAGTTTGCGGGGATGTTGTTTAGTCATAGCTTTAATCAAATTTATTGATTGGCACCTACATGTTGTGTTTACAAGGGCTCAATTTTAGATGTTCAAAATTGGCACTGTTTTTAAAAACAACCGATTAATAACATAACATTGTGAGCTTAAAGGTGCTTATTGGCTTTTTGAATCGATAGATCAAACAAACCGGCTTTGCTCGCAACCCCAAGAATTTTCCACGGGATCAACTTTTCTTTTTTCTTTTTCAAAACGATTGGTTGAGTAGAAAACCTCTACCCGAGTAGAGGTAAAAAAACAAACAAACTGACAATAGCATTTGCAATATTAGTTGGTACGGGAACAGATTACACAGTTTTATCACTTTCAATGACATAAAACAAAAATATTTTATACAAAAGTTCACCTTTATAGTGTACACGTAATCTCACTGCGATGAGTTGATAACCCTAACCCTTGTGAGCATTTTCCTACTCGAGCATTGTTTGTTCGGGGTGCCAATGTACTGTTTGCAATACATAGCTGCGTCTATAAGGTACGTAGTTGTTTTAAGTGGATTACACTCAGCACCGGACAATGCTTTAGTTTTTATGCAGATGGATGGGCCGTTAGTACACTCTGCTTTCAATTCTAGGGTTATTTATGTGAATTGTTTTGCTAAAATCGTATACTGCGGTACTTTCAAGCTATTTATTGTATCTGCAGTTTTTTGGTGTATGATATAAATAAAGCTTCATTTACCAATATTCGGCTAGTCGAAAATGCCGACAAAACAAAAATGCTACCATTCATTAATTACATTTTATTTCTGTCCTGACTGACTGAAAGTTGCCTTCAGTTAAACAAACTATATTATATTTGAAATTCAAGCATTCAAAAATACCATAGAATAATAATAATAATAAATAAATACTTCTAACTTGAACACACATGTGACATTTGATATATACTATACCAGAATTTTCCAGTCTTTTCTATTCTGCACCAATTCTTGACAGTTGGCTTTTTGGGAGCATCAAGATATCTCAATTCATCAACACTCCATCGGTAAAAACATACACACAGATATTTGTATATAAAACAAAATTATAAAAAAAATCTTGTAAAACAACCAAGATTTTTCTGATTTTAATCTCCTCAGATTGTAAAAACTCATGCGAGCGGAATTCCTTGGCGCACTCTAGTTATAGCAAAGTTTGTCCTGACGCTAAGCACGTGCTGAATATAAAGTGTTAGCGAACGTATGTCCCCGGCCCGAGTCGTTATTTTATTCATACGATGTTCAAAATGAGCAGAAACCACCGTTTTTACTATAACAGTACGTGTCAGCCATTTTTCTTAATCCGTTTATGGCTTTACATGTAAAGGAGCTGAGTGAATTGATAATATATTGCGGTTGCTTGTGATGCATTGGCTTTCAATGAAAAGCATTTGAGAGATTTTAGAATTTAGTTTGAAAATTAAGATTAGTTAAAATCTCAAAAGCTTCTGTAAGTAATTAATTGTACCTATATTTGTTACACGAAATATTCTAATTAAAGTTATTGTCATATTAATGCATTGTGTTTATATATGTTACGGTCAGACCTAGGTTCAGCCGGTCGAAGAAGGTTAAGATGGTTGGTGGATTTGTTGGTTTTCTATTTTTTTCAAATATTACATTATATTATATCATTATTATTATAAACATTTTCCCAATATTTTGGTGTCATGAAAATTATTAAGAATTTTGGGATACGTACTTATTTTTACGTTTATAACCAAATATGTGATCAAATATGTTCGCAATCGATAAAAATAAACCCGTAAAAGAGAATTCTTCAACATAACAATTTTCTTTCTTTATTGTATTAATTTTAATTTATTTATATATTTACTTATTTTTGTGCAATAAAGATAAAACAAACCAAACTGGAGCGCAGCTCCAGCTCAAATGCAGTGGCGACATAATATGATATTCATATTTTCAATTCATACACACAGTGCAATGCAGATAAATGCATTTATTCGATGCTGGGATTGTGGAGTTTGTGTTGAACGAACTTTATATCTAAATTGGTTCTCATTCTACCATATTTACATGAAATGAATTCTTGTAAATCGAGATATATAAGACGGAGGATTTACGTTTTCAGTTTATTCGACTATTGGTTTGGTCTTCTATAAGCATTATTCTTTATTTGTGGGATATAATCAAGTTTTATTTATGTTTTATTATAATATAATAGTGTAACTTTACTGTTTGAATAGCTCGTCTCCCGACTCTGTTTTAATAAATCCTTGTCCCTGGTATTTTCCATCTGTCTTAAACAAAATTGAAAACAAAAATGAGATACCTACATAAAGAATGGCTTCACTCTGATTCTCACAATAAAACATACGTACATTAATAGGTTTTAAGTGGACCTTTGGCTCCGACGCTCAACGGCTGAGGAAGAAACGGGAAAAAGCTCAGATGAGAGAGAGAGAGAGATTATAGATAAGTCCGCTGTTGTACATGTATAAGTCTTGTTATTTATTTTAATATTTTAAGCTATGTACTTATTTTTACAAACAAAATTAATGTTTTTGATTATAATAATGAGATGAAAAAATTCTGTAATCTAACGGGATTTTTTTCCAGTATATTTTTTTATCTCATCATTATTTTCAAAAACATTAATTAAAAGCATGTGTGACAGGTATAACACATCCATTTAAAAATTAATGTTTGATCCCTTATCTGTAGGTCTATTTATAATTTTCACGTAAACTATTTCGTTCATTCACAATTTACTGACAGACCAACTTGTAAATTCTATGATGTTACTAACCCACAGCTATTAATAGAATGCCGTTAAAAATTATAGGGAATTATTTTGCGATGATTCAACTTTGCAAAGATTGAACGCTTTTGAAGTGCGCTATATTTATCGTGAGATACTTTTTAATTTCTCAATTTGGCTTTTTTAATTTCAACCTGACACTTTTCGTCTAAAAATACATTCTATGTTTTAATTTCTTATATTATACAGTATAATGTTATGGTTTTCTGCTTTAGTCGCCTACGTTATAATTAATAAACCTTTGTTTTTACCTAAATAAATCAATGATAATATATTTTTCATTCAAAATATGTAAAATAGGCAAGTAACATGGAAAATCACTTAATGACTCCAGTTAAATAAATCAAGCATTTGATTATAGCAACATAACTGATTTACTAAGCTTATATGGTAATTCATTGCAATTTTTTCAATATTATGTCTACATATAAATTCCAACAATTTTTCTTCACTTTTTATTTATTTTTACAACGTTCTTGTCTATTACATTTCTATTTATCATTCATTGTCACCTTAAAAGCTTGATTTAAAAGGCTTATTCTATAAGAAGGGATAAATATAGCGGCATTTTAATTAGTACACACAAATGTGCACTATTAAATTAAACATTTTCCATAGGGCATTATCCTTGCTAGGGTAAGAAGAGTTGTGCAAAATTTCTATGAACGAAAATTTTCGTAGTATTTTTCGTGGACGAAACATTGATTTGCATTTCAGGCATCCATAACACAGTATCAAAAATGTTTTATCCACTCCCTGAATGTTCTAATAAAACACGAAGCAGACGAAATAAACGAAGTTACTTACCATACAAGACAAACCTAACGAGGGCCTTTTAACTTTGTAAATATTCTGCAAGTTGCTGCTGAAGACGACCCTAATGACACTGTCTGGCTAGCGGAGATAAGGACGTGTGGAACTGTGGATTATATGGTTGTTATATGAAGGATTCGTATAATTTTGAAGATTATAAAGCGATTAGTGATGTGGTTAAAACATAAATAAAACAATACTTGGGTATATAAGTTATTAAGTTCGAATACTTAGGAAACAATAAAATAAAGTTTTTTATAAAAAAATAAAAAATAAAACCGAAACGTTTATTCCACAAGGGACAGGGGAGTAAAACAGTTGAATTGTACTTTGTACCAAAATGCCCTGAGTCACGTTTTGTCGTCACAGCTTTTTTTCAGTGTTGAAAAAGTAATTAAATTGCAAGCAAGCTAGGAATATACATTATCCACTATGACTCATTCGCATTACGTCCGCACAAATTTTATTATTCCGCACATCACTTGCGTGGAGTAGGTACACATTAAAACATGTAAATGACAAAATGCCTGTTGAAAAAACGTGAGCATTTAGACGCAACGAGATTTTATTGCTACACATAAATGTGTAGGCGTCTCAGAGAATGTAATTCATGACGGAATTTCACCGTATTTTACCACCAATAGGGTATTTTATTAAGCTACTTTGATAGATAAATTGCTAAATTGAAATAAAAAAAAAACAATTGGCATTACAGTTACTGTCCACATTATCCTTCGTTTGGCATTAATTTATTAAAGTTTAGGTACCTACATTATTACACTCTTATATTACTTCCTAATGGATGCATGAGTCATACTCTATTTTTGGCTCCATAAACTCTAGTGGAGGCGACGACCCCCATGACATCATTATAATTTAGCACCAGGCTACATCGGCTGAAATAAACAGCAACTTGGCTCTTTCTCACGTAATTTGCGACTGTGTTAGCATCGTCGCCGGACGAGATAAGAGACCATTTTATATAAAACTTTATGTTGCCTTATTATCTTGAGAAAATGTCAGTTAACCTGCGAACTACACTTGAAAATTAACTTAAGGTTTCAGATTACTACTTTGAAACTTATAAAAATGTTTTCTTCAATGCAAGCTAATGGTTGCTTGACAACATAGAATTTATTGTCTTTCATCGAAGTATCCACACGCATCGATATTAGAATAGTATTGATAATGATATTAACTATATATAAAATACACAATAAAACTACATAGGTATAATCAGAAATGTAAACACCGGTTGTTAAATTTCAGATTGACGGCTTTTAAGTCTAATCCCTTAAACAGACCGTTTACAATATTTCTGTACAAAACGAAAACATGTTAGTTAATTTATTCCGACGTCTGGAGGGTTGTGGCACAGTGGAACATTAAAATTTGAGCCTCGTCAGGTGTTAAGTCCATAATTTCCCTAGGGAACAATCCAGGATCGCGTTTTAAGGGTTTTCATGAATGCAGCTCTAATTTGTACTGAAAATTTGACGCTTGTTTAAATTTACTTGTTTTGGAAAATCTTTGCCGGAGGAACGTGACTGAACGGACCTTGCAAATTAGGTAAAAATAAACAAAGTGTTGCTTATAAAAATATTTGTGAAAGGAAAACGCTGTGAAGTTTACATTTCTTGCCCCAATTTGGACTTTTCTTTTGTAAATAATTATTGTGTTGATATCACAGAGTTCATGAAGGTTTAGTACGTATATCTACGTTGTAGGTAGAGAGTAACTACTTAATGTGTTGTGATATACCAACACTATTAATGTTTTATGTACACTATAAAGGTTTTATTTGTATTGGTTTAGATTTAATTTTATTCCGATATTTACTAATATTTTTATTTCAATTGTTCCAGGTATGCTTTCAAAACGCCTGAAACATTTTCATGCGCAATTCCGCCGACCTACAACTTCCAACTGTATTGGTAGCATCACAACGCGCTAACTTTTATTGAGTATTGTGGAACTCCAGAACTCTACTCAGCTTGTTAGTAGTCATATGGAGTTCCAAACTCTTTTATTTACATACTTGATATGACATAATGAGATTTTGTTGGGTTTTGCGTTTCATCGTATCGTGTGGCATGCTTTGGATTGATGGAGTCAAATATTTAGTTACATCTAAATGCTGACCGTTCGTACCGAACAGCCACCAAGTGTGTTCTTCGCAGTCTATAGGCAAGACCGAATAGGCATTTTTGAAGCTTGCGTGTAACCCCAGGCCTCATCTGTGCCTTCCATCAAGCTAGATTGAGGTCAAACGCGCTCAAATTTCGATTTAGAAGAAATAATATTATTTTTATGCCTCTTTCATATTGTGGGTTGGGTAAATTCAAATCTGATCCGGGCGTATTAGTTGAAACCTTCCAAAAATGCACTAGAATTTTCTAGAATGTGTTAACTACTTCCATAGAAATCTAAATTGATAAAACTATACTCTTCCGGATACGGCATACGTTATATGGTAATATTATTCAAGGAATGCAATTAATATTAAACTTAACACAGCCCCAAAGCGGCAAGTATTTGGCTACAAAGTTAGCAACGGGTCATCTGCAGTCTAAGTTTAGTTTGTCAATTCAATTCAATTCAATTCAATTTATTCATAAAAACAATTTACATTGCATTCGAATATTGTAACTTAAAACTAGTAATTATAATTTAGTATAATAAAGTCATCTAAGTATTTACATTGTTTAGTCACATAATAAGTTAGTTTCGTGGACGTGATCCAGACAGCTAAGTTACCGGGTCGCTTGGGGTTCGAGGTCAAACTTTGTTGATTTGTTCCTCGGCAAGTCATGGTTCGTTATCGTGTCAATATCGGCGATTACATATTGACATAGCATGCTAAATTTTATTATAAATAAGCTATTCTACCTATCAATAAACTACAAAATTTCAGTAAATAACACAATACATCGTAAGGAAATTTGCAAACTGGTTGACCATTTAGCTCACTGGCTTAATTGGCTGGTAGTTACCTAGTCGTAAAAATCATGCTCTTCACATCACTTCAATATAATGTGATTAAAACAGTGTTAGCAAACACAATAAGTAAGAAAGAAAGGCAAAATAGACTATCAATAAATCATGGATTCTTCTGTATTTTGAAAGACATGTTATATTTTGGCTCTGAATTACCTATCATAGTATTTAAATAAAAGAAGTATAGGTAAAGTGGCTGACGCTTAACGGCTGAGAAAGTATCCGGGAAAATACTCAAATGAGAGAGAGGGAGAGAGTACGTACTTCATTACAATGATAAGAGAAATTCCGCTTTGTTGCCCGCAAAATATAATTTTAAACTGCTTTTCCGTTGCTTGTTAAAATTTCACAAATAGACTGTATAGCTTATAGCACCCCACAAAGTTTGTGTACGTTATTGTGGAAGCCGGTTCGTTACCCAACGTTTGAAGTTTGTCCTACGGTTGGACGATAGATCCCGAGCAGGGTCTGTATGTCCGTATGTGACCCGATATAGGTTGGTTTAACTTTAAATTGCTGTCATTTTGTCATTAGTCATTTCAGAGTAATCTTCGGATGCAATAAATTGTAATAGGCATCAATTTAGGAGGATATTTTAATTAGAACAGCGTTTGCAAATTAAATAAAATATGACTTTTCTACTTTTCCGCCTGAACCGAAGTGCGTTCAGCACTTTCATAAATGCGTGAAATTCGTGGAACGCGTAAACCCAAGCATAGTAAACGAAGCCGTAAACAATGAGGAAGAAGATATTGTTCTCTTCGAGTGTGATTGTCAGACTTTAATCAAGTTACTTAAAGACAGACATAACACTTTATTTATTTGCCAACAGAATAATAGTTTTACAGCCATATATAGGTAGTATTTAGAATTTACAATTTTAATTTTGGCTTGATCACGACATCGCGGTTAAATACGATGAGTTTGCCAACATAATATCGTTATTTGGTTTTAGATAAAAGTACATCCAGATATTGCTGCATCTAAAGCCTCGGGAATCTGTGCCCACTCATCCGAACAATCCAGTGACCCGTTTCAACGATAACGTTAAAAAACAATTAATAACTCCCTCTTATCGAGTTTGATTTCGGACTTCTGAAGAATCCCTCTTCCCCTCTTCTTTTTAATTACTTCAACTTGATAACGGCTCCGAGTTCCGATAATATGAAATTTTAACTAACTGCCTTCGATCCCCCTGATTTTTTGTTAACAACGCAATTTTACGAATTAGAGCGATAAAAGTATTAATTTGATATAATAATATTTAATTCAATATAGATTAGGATGGCGTAATTGAAGCCAACATGAGAAAAAAGAAATCTTTAAGAAATGTTACATACACTACACCTACTGCCATTATACAATATCATTTAGGTGAATGAAAACATTTTATCGCATCAAAAACAAGATACAATTTTAAACAAGATATCTAGAAGAAATTATGTGCAATAGGCGACCTTATTGCCAGTGCAATAACTTCCAGATTACTATTTGCCTAATCAACTACTTTATGTTCCAAAATAATGGCGTAAAATTAAAAAAAAGGATAGATTCTCAGTTTATCGTTTCATTTAGTAACTATTATTTTTGAAATAAGCTTATTTTTATTGTTACATAACGACAGTTTAATAGACACTAATATAATGTAGAACATATCTAACAATGTAACAGTTTTAATTGTACCATGTTCCCATTTACTTTAAAGGTAAACAAGGCTCTAGCCATAGGGCTTTATCGCCAAACATAACAATAGCAAAAACATAACTGTCTTTTCTCACGTATGGGTACTCCGAGGTAATAGCCCTACACTCTCATTAAGGAACCATAAAAGAACTGCTATCAAACTTGAAATTACCTTACTAAAGATCTGTAATTAAAGCTAGAGCCTGTTATGCGAATTATTGCTCAAACTTGGGGAATAAAACCGTCCACAGATGATAATGTGAGTTTGAAACGAAAGCTCATATCCATCTGGACAATAGGAAGACACTCGAAAATGATCATCACATCATCTAGATAAATACTATATATATAAATATTATAACTATAACTATAACTATATATATATATATAACGTGTGTTTAAGAGCAAAATATTCTCTTTAAATTGGGTGTCGATGTATTTTCCGTATACTGACTTTTGTCTAAGAAAATGACATGAAGTATGCATGCATGAACACAGTGCATGAAGAATATTTATAAGTTGTAGGTACTTTCAGTGAGTGTTTGTGTCTGATACTTTATAGGTATCACTTGAGTATTTATTTAACTTTTGAATGTAGAACATTTAACGAATTCCAATTTCAAACAATGACAGATTCTAAATTAAAGAGTGAAAAACCGATACGAAAAACTTTTGTATTCAAAATTGGAACCCTCTTTTATTTGTCAACGGTGACATGTGGAATTCAGCCAATCAGAGCTCGTTGTTACATTTCTTTGCACCATAGACAACAAAGATAAGGGCGCTTTTTCTCGTAAAATAGACAAGTACTTTGTTGCGGTCTCGAAACATTATTTTGATCTCTTTTACTGCTTTTGTCGGTGTAAATAGTTACGACCGCCAATAAACCTCTCACACTAAACTTTGATACCACAATAGCCATACTTCTAGGTCATCAAAATTATCAATAAACAATGATTTCAAATGCGATTTTGCTCATTTATTTATTTATGATATTTTTATAATTAGATGTTGGAAAATTACCTATTTGTAATTTTGCATAAGAATCAATTTTCTCTAACCAAAGAGATCTCTAACTGAATTTACATAAAAGCCTCAAATGGGCAGGGAGGCTCTCACCGTCCGCCAGTCTAGGTAGGCTCTCACAATGTATACTTAGAACCTCTTAGCCTGAAAGGTGTTAAACGGGTCATTGAACTTAGCAACATGGTAGAGGAGTTTAAAGGAACTAGGCTTAGCTTTTATGGGCTAGTCACTCGCTGGCCTAGATGTGACGGCTGGGATTATATTATGCTGGCATGAAATGTGTGAATTAATTTTGCTGGAATGATAGGCCTCTCGGGAACATATATTTACTACTTATACTAATTATTTTTCGCATTCTACGAACAGATCAATGTGAAATTAGGTATTAAAAGTCTAAAATGTTACAGCATTTTTGCATTAAAATTTTGTGCATCTTAAAGTTCTCATACTTAAGGGACTTTGGCATCACAGTACTAAAAAAGAGAGGTTTTAAAAATTCAGTAGACCAAATGTAGATATTGGCAAGCGATCAGCAGTTTATATGTTTAAGTAAATGTCTGACATTATAGAAAAATATTTTCATTCCAAAGTTTCACATTGTGGAACAAACAAATTCAATACGCAATTGGACAAACTGAGACAAAACAAGATTATTGTAAAGGCGATAGCATTGAAGAGGCTACACAAATAAACGAGAAGAAATCACATTTAAGACACACATCCCTTTGGGAAATAGCGGCGGCGGATTGTGTTTATCGGTTCAAGTAGTTTCGAGTTTTCTTGGAACTAAAAACTTATATCTGCATTTTAATGTAGGATGCCTTCTGGCGACTTCAATCATATCAATCAACATTCAATCAATCAACAGAATCATACACCAGTGTTAGTAGGTAATAATACTCTCGATAACAGACACAGTACTGCCGACATACCACACGTGCGATGTCTATGACATATGACAAAGAAGAAAGGCGAAAAAAACAAATCTAACCGAGGAAACAAATACCTAAGTAGGTTGTCTTTGTTTTCTTGTATGACGCAATATTGTAAGTACATAAAGTTGTTGACTCCGAATCAAATCCAACTATTTATCAACAAGGACAGTCCGGGGCCCAAAAACTTCAGTAAGATAAAGCAATTCCGACTCTAACCTTCAAGAAATAAAAGCTGCATCATCAGTGATTGTTCAGTTCTTTATCTCATGTAAAAGTTTGTCGTCCCTACAGAATTTCAATAAAGAGGCAAGAAGAAATATCGGCAGTAGGGCATTCTGCCTCCTCAGTAATAGCAGTCATATAGTACGCTCCTATAGCAAACTATGGGGTATAGGCGATACGCGGTTTTTATGAGAAATTTGCGGTACGCAATATGTTTATTTAATGGCCCATATTTTGGGATGCGTGCTCGCGTGTAGTCTGAGGACTTTCGTGATTAAATTGCTGATAATGTGCACTTGTAATATTGTGATACCGACGACGTACATCGGGATTTATTTGTCACGGATGATGGGAAAGGTTTGTCAGAGATGTTTTTGATATTGAATTTATAAAAAATATATCTTAAGGAAAAGTTATGCCAATAAGTGTTTCTACGCATATTGGCATAATTTTTCCTTCAGATATTTTTATAATATTTAAAGAAGCTTAACTTTTCTGAAGGACACATAGCGTAGGCAGCTGTTAGGATACAATAGCATTCCCGAGTAGGATTGTTGTCAGGCAGACTGTTGTAAAATCACAGCCGAATGTTTTAAATTTAAGGGTTATTTTTAACGCTACCGTACTTTAACGCCGACCGTTTAGCGTTAAAGCTCCAAATGCAGCGAGAAAAAAGATGAAAAATGATGAAGATGAGGGCTATAAAGTAGCCAAATAACTGTGCAAATAACTTTAATAACAAATGCAATCTAAATCGTAAAGTGGCAGCTAGTAATTATGACGGAACCTAGTTCGGAACGGAATAACTAGATTTAGCGAGACAGCCGGAAGAAATGATTACATTAAGCTCTGTGCTTGGTGAAATGAAACGCGCCAATTTATTTATCTCATTAACTTTTGATTTGGTTGGGAAGTTTCGTTTCTTTGATTATTTTCATAATTTTTTCTTACATTTGAAAATGTTTCATAATTGACACGACAACATCTTGGTTTTCTCTTTCGACTCTGCGAGTTCCCGATTCCCGATTTCTTTAACTACCGTTGAGCTGATTGATGATATCAAAACACCATTCCTTTATCCTTTGACTCCAAGCTCACAGCCCCGAATGCAACCAGGAACATATGAAATCTAGAGAGAACACAATTTCACTTCCCCATTCCTACTGCAACAAGAAAGGGGTCTTAGCTCCCTGCAATAATAAATCGCTATTTAACTCTCAGTTTTCCCGCTTTAATACGAGGACATCGGTATTTCGATAATGTCCTGTTATCTCCCATACATCTCCCCCTGGAATTCAGGGGTGGGATCGCGAAAAAATACCATTTTAATGAGTAGTGGGACATATCTTGAAGTCTTCTGATGGGGGCGAAGGGATGGAAAGAATAAATTGTTATTAATGAGATATGAAATTGTGTTATTGTTCCGTCACCTTATAATTGCTACTGAGTAAACAGATTTATCTATACATGTATAAGATATTATTTTATCAGAAAAATGTTTTATGTACATTTTCACTATTCGTAATTTGATCCAATTTAAAGAGTCTAACACGTGATTTTTGAAATACTTCAAAAAAAAGATAATGATTTTTATTGATTGATTAATTATTATTTAATTTTCACTGAATTAAAAAAAATGATAGCATGACGCGGCCAGCACTCAGACTCGCGTGTTCCATATATAAAAGTCCGCAATGATAAGGTAGGTAATCTATGACCGCCTTTACAAGTCTATTAACATAACTCGAAAGATAGTTCACAAAATGACACGCCCCAAAAACCGAATGCAAATTCGAAACATAAAACCTCAGATTCTAAGTTATAGAATCGAAACGTCAGCGGGTCTCATAAAAACGAATCGATAAGTCGATTTTAACCCTCAGTTAGAGCTCCCTACCCATTTTCCGCGTTTTGACTTTCCATTGATTGGGTTTAAAATGCCCTCCCGCTATTTTGATAAACCCTACAAATGAAGGCTTTGATGCTGACCCCTTATGAATATATGGGGCCAAATTGAAAACAACATTTAGTTGTTTCTGTGCTTCCGTTTCTGAACTAATAGGGGTCGGTATTATTTTTACGAATGGCAACGTTCTTCTACCAATAAATGAATGAATAGCTCAAAAGAAGATATATGTGTAATTTTTGTATGTATTATGCTATCCACATGGGAACCACCATTTCCCATGTGGATAAGCAGAGAATAGCGATAATTGTTTTTTTTCTAACTAATATTTATATTATTATATTTTTTGGATTCCATTTTCCACAAAATAAAACAAATGTCTTAGGATTATCAACTGGAAATATGGATATTACGTTGTAGATTACGTCACGCGTCGTTTAAATTCCAAAAAATATTTTTCCTGTGATGTATGTATCTGATTTGTTATAAGATCTGGCAATACATTTGAGATGAGGAAAACTCGCTGTTTTGTTTGAGGGTGAATTTAGTGGTGTCATCGTTTTACAGGATTTGTTTCTACTTGTGTAAACGGGATAATTCTTTTTCTTAAAGAATGTATTGGACAGGAAAATGACGGCCGTATTTGAAAGACCCTTCTAATATGACGTAAATTATATTTGATATTGTTACAAAATTTATTTCGGAAGGTACAAAATATTACTTATATGTTTTTGTGATATGATACTACAGATGGAGAAAAATGTGAAACGTCCTAAACATGTAGATGAATCAGAATCGAAAAAGAATCGTTTTTTATGAAACTGAAAATTATCACGTCTAAAGGGTCCTATAATATTAATTGCCTATATTATTTTAGGCGTGGTGGTTTTATCGTTAAGACGACTGCCTGTGAAGGTACTAAGTTCGAGATCTACTTGTTATTCATATTGCTAAGAAAATCGTGTGTTTAAAAAAATCCATTTAATTACCACAATCGTCAGCCATAATGAATTCGACTGTAAGGAGTAAAAACAGGATACTAAAAAGTTAAGTTGATTTCTTGTTACGCCATAATTTTTACTTGAGCAACATTAAAAAAGTTTCGCAAACTCATCAAATTTAGATTAAACCGAAATCCGTATCAAAAAATTAAATATTAGACCAACAAATTCCATTACAAAAGTATTTTTTGACGAATCTAAAATCCACTTTTCATTTCCTTTTTTGATCTCATTTTCTGATTTTGAGCTTTATTACTTTGTGGCTAGATCTATTTTTGGGTGGACAGGGGATGACACATGTTTTCATTTTGTAGGTATGACAGGGGCGGACGTATGACAGGAGACGTCTAAAATCCAATATGACAAATTCGGAAGTACGTGATTGGAATGAGCTTGGATTTATTTTGGTCTTGTTTGGTGCAGCACCTGGGTCGGTGTTATGGGGTAGATGGACGACTTGTTGATGAGTGGGGGCGACGGTGTCATCAGATCGAAAATTTTATCATGGATTTTGATTTATTAGTTAGAAAAATGATGCGGCAAGCTTATGTAATTTATAGAAAATACACTTTATATAAATAAATATTTGGCATACCGTCGACAGCATAATATGCTGCGGCAACAGCATTCCACGCGGCATGGCACATGGGTCTTTATGGAGGGGTATTAGCGGTGAATTTGCGATGAATTTGGGTAGGCTGGTTGGGTAAAAATTAACATCAATCCATGATAATCATTCAGTATTCTAAGTTCAGTATTCTAAGCTATTAGTGGATATTTTTTGCTTTTCATATTAAACATATAGGTTGTGTTCCTGTAGTGACTAGTGATCATATTAACATTTAAACTAATCCTGTTCGTAAGGAATAATAAAATAGGTGAATAATACTTTTCATACTTTTAAAGTATGTTTGGTCTCGTTCTGTCAATTTCAAATATTGTAAACGGCCATAGTGACAAAACATACTTAGCTAAAGTATGATTTATGAATAACAGGCTAACTAAATAGACGAACCTTAACGATTTTGTGGTTAATACAAATTCTAATAGTATTCTCAACATAATACTTTCTAGCAAAATGAAGTCTTTCATTTTCAGCGTCATACTCGTATCTGTATGTAAATGTGTAATTTTTGAGACCGTCTTTCTCATATCTGCAGGTTCCCGGTGGCCATATCTGAGAATCATTTAGGTTTTTACGGCTTTTATTAAATCTCAGTTCTTTTTTTAAGTTAGGTAAATAGAATGAAATGAATGATGTCTCAAATATGTATTATAAGCACAACATTCGTTTACAAAATGATCGTTGCATTCTAATTTCGATTAAGTTTGTTAACTGAAAACCTCACACATTCTGCGCTGCGGTCGAAGTGTAGCCCTAACGTTTTATCACAAAGAGGCGGTTTAAAAACTTTACAATAAAACTGGAAAATAAATATTCACGGCAAACAAATCTCTAATAACACATGCCTGTCAGTAGATGGAAGAAATATTAAATTGCAGAAACTTTTTCAGAAATATCTTTATACTCTTTAACATTTAATTCATCGAGTTTCAGGTGTTTTGTTTTGAACTAATTAAAAGTGGAAAAATACATTTAAAACTTTTTATATACTTACCTGTTATTCTGGATATTTTATTAGGGGTTATTAGATTATTATTTTAACGCGGGCCATCACATTACAATTACATTGTAAGTATAGTTATTTATTAAATTTGTGTAGGCTTTTAATAGTATGGGTCAAATCTAGCAAGTTACGATACAAATACGTAATTTTTCTACTTGCTATCGTTCGAAAAGATTCATAATCATTCAGTTGTTTTTTTTTATCTGAATATCGAATATTCCTTGTAACATCACCCGGACATGCTGGGTATTCTGAATTCAAATATATTCCCAGTGAAAAATTTAGGAGGCAATAACGGCAATGTAGCTGCGAGCTATTCAATCCAAGCGATCTCATTGTTCGTACGATCGGATTAGCCGAGGATTGCCGAAGATTGCCGAGCTATTATCGCAAGTTCGTAATGAAGATCACAGGGAGCGTGTCGAGGTGTAAATTGATATGTCGTGTTACTCATTATTAAACGTATATGTATTTGTGTAATATGTAAATAATTGAGGGGATAAATTAATGGTTATTTACGGTGATCGGTATATAGACTCCATTTTTAATTATGATCGATCATTGCCCAAATGCCTTAATATATTTTGTTGAATTTTATCTAGTTTGTGTAAGTGTTATATGGACTGCTCTTTAGAGGATACGAAGACGTTAGGAGTAAGTTATTGTTTTTTTTTTAATAGCAACAGGCAAACAGACATGTTGCCCATATGGTTGTAAGTGGTCACCACAGCTTATATATGGTTGTGGTAGATAGGAAAACGAATAAGTTTCTAATTGTCAATTTGTAGTTAAGAACAGAAAATTAAGTACCTATTGCAACTTTTCCTCAAGGGTATCGGCTAAGGTACTAGACGGAGTTAGGGACTAACGGTGGAATTCCACTCACGTATAAAGTAATTTGACTGCTGGAATTGTTAGGCACTTCGAGATCCGACTGAGTTCTGTGATACAGCTATCGCACAAGTTGGGAATTGAGATTACTGACTCGTTGTAACACAACTTGTTTTGAGCTCTGTACAAGAATATCAAAAGTACATATATCAAGAGCATTTTAGAATATTCAAGTATGGAAAGAGTTGATCGGTTAGATTTTCATTATGATATGTATATAATACTTGGTGTGATACTTTACGTTAGGTAAAGTTCAACAACTCTAAGGACAAAATTCTCGTGAATAACACTTAAATCTAACCAAAATAATATTATTTTCTTCAAATATAATTTAATTTTAAGAACAAAGTCGTCGTTAGAATACTCTTTGAAAATTCTTAGAATAAAAATTTACAATTCGATTCCAGCTACGTCTTTCGCTTGAGATCGAGTATAGCGTCAGGTAGGAGATGTGAAACTTAAAAATGAATTTTGTATGAGGTTGATGGAATAATCTGTCATATGGCTCTCGCTTAGTACGAGATTTTATATTTATTGATCGGGAAACAGTGTTAAGAATATGAGTAACAACACTTTTTGTTTTGTTACTCATATTCTTAACACAATTATTCTAGCTTTGTAAAATTACAATCCGTCAGTTGTTTTTTTCTAATGGTCTATATGGTATATATGGTATCTAGCTTGTAAATGTAAATGTTCTATTAGTTGGCTAGTTTTCGATCTTCAGTTGTCATCTAATTTTAAGTTTCAAAATGCGACTTTTTTATTTTCGTATTGATAGATTTATTATTTTGTGGTATTTGCAGTTTCTGGATCTTACAATTTCGGGAATTAAAGATGAGGAGAGACTCCGGAACTTTAGCTGTATCTTCTCTATGTTAATATCAAGAATGGTATGAGAGGTTGTCCAAGAAAATCTTGGCGTTTCGCCCGTTCCCTACAATTTTTTCGAAATATGTTTCCAATTTTTTGCGAAGTCAGATTATCTGCTAGTTTACGACTTTCATCGTTCGCAGGTGGGTCGTAACTCGCCAACTATTGGCTGCCGTCCAGGACTGTTGCTGTTTCTATAAATGGCCAATCGCGAAATGCATTCTGCTTTTGAAAACTTCATTCGCATTATTTATTAAGAACAACGAATCTCGGCGAGAATGCACGATCTTAAATAGTTTTGTTTTCATTTATATAGAGATATTTAATCTTCTAGAAACTTGAGCGTCTCATATTATTTAATTGGACTATTACGCTTTTGTTTTCACCCTTCTAAGAAGCATGATTCATAGCAGAGCCCTTTCATAAGCCAAGATTCTCCTTTCACTTGAATTTAATTTCATCTTCACCCCAGTGTTTAAGAAGAATGACCGGGTGACTTAGGTGTAAGGATTTTGATGTGAGATTGGGGTTGTATTCAGCTTTTTCACTGAATTAAGTGAATAATGCTCCAGAGCTATCATTGCTTTTCGAGGACATTGGGGCGGGACGTTTAGAGGACATTTTTTTGGAATTGTCCATTATAAATGGAAAATCTGTTTTTAACTTTATTTATTTTGAAAGAATTGTTGTTAGAAAATCATCGGTGTTATGATGATTTTACAAATTACTTGGACTATTTTTCGAATAATAATTATTTTAACAAAAAAATATTCATACCACGTTGTAATTGTATGGGCCTAAGTTGCTATAGTTATCTTCAAATCAAGTTAGTTATATTCTATCTTCAAGTAGTTAGTTTCAAAATTCATTAGTTGTAAGGTAAAATATAAAGTTAGATTTATCATCATTCACTTAAAAATACAGTCATTCCAAGAAATTCATCCGTGTTCCAAACTAAGCTAAAATAAGCTAAAATTTAAATAATGATCACGATGCTCACTTCAAATGGTAGACATACTTCAGAATCATTTCGTCAATAGTAGGACCAAGCTCTATTCATATTCATTGGCAGTAAATTCCATCGCTGTCCCGCACAGACAGTCGTATCGGTCATAATTTTCGATTTCACGAACAATTGAACAAGCCCACGCCTTCGGGAATTATGCTGATGGTAAAGCGTTTAGTGTTAATAACTGGGCTAGCCACTTTATATATAATGTCATATTCAATAATATAATAATATAGTGTTTTATGTATTTGTGCCAGTGTTGCTATTACTACCAATATCTGGCTACAAAAAAGAATTTAATTGGGTACTATCCTTTGATTTATATTTAAAACTTCTAAGAAGGTAGATACTTAAGGTCATACTTGAGCGGAGTCTCAATGACCTAAGGCCAAAGCCATCTGAATATTAATTCCTAGGGGACCAGCTAACTCGTTAAGCAAAGTGGTTTATACTCAGGGAGTTCTAATCGCATTAGCGGGTACGTGGTTGGTTAGAATTCAGGCGAATCGGAGCAAATTGATGACAACGAAATAATTTAAGAACGCCATAGTACATCTTTGTATCATGCCTATATAAATAGGCACCTGAATAAATAAAATTCAAATATTTTTTCTTTTTTCATGTTAGTGGCCAGTATCAACATCATATTGTTTGGCTCCAAGCATTGAAGAAAAGAAAGCAGACCTTACTGTACTGCTATTTTTATTTGTTTATTGTTTTCCTTTTAAATACTTGGTTGACTGGATCCCTAACTGGGAAAAGTCCCCCTTTATACGTGTCTCTGTATTTTTTTTCTTTCGCTGACTACATATAATAGACAAACTGACTTTTGAGCAATGTAGAAATCGATATAAGTCACGTCTTGAATTAGGGTTTCTTAAGGAGTCAATTAGGTTTCTTAGACGTTCAAACTCGATAAACATTATTATATGAATGTAACTAAATTTAAAGCTAAAATTATCTCTTGTTCAATTTTGAAATAGATCCATATTAAATTCGTATCTGACTATCCGGTCTCGTAGTCTGGACTAGTCTGAGATTAAGGTTAGTCTAAATTATATCTCTGCTGGCGCCGCACGCGGATTGAATAACAACTAATGATGGTGAAGGTGGCTGCAGACGGGATAGAATAAGTCTTTGTGGATTTTCAAAAATCATACTTATTTCCCTACAAAGTAGTATATCCTAACGAATATTATAAATGCAAGTAAATTTGTTTGTTACCTCTTCACGCTTTATCTACTCAACCAATCTTTCTGAAATTTTCCATACAGTTTGAAGTATAGAGAAGGATAACTTTCCGTGAGAAAATGACGAGGCCGCGGGAAAAAGCTAGTGACCACTCCTCATCAAGTTTACCTCTGTAATGATGCAATCTATGCTTGTTTTGTTAGCTTGCTTTACTTGTAATGATCAAAATTATACATGTACATTATAAACATCCCCTTATTTGTCCATTCATTTCGATCCCAGATTTAAACTCGCAATCCTTTTCGTTCGGCCGAAGTTAAATTGGTTCATTATGTCGCGAGATGAAAATTTCTTAAGGGAATTAAAAGAATAGAAACATTTGAAACGAGGGTTCGGGATTAATAGTAATAGACTCTGATGAATTGGCTTTTCAAGTTTTCATTAATATAAGCAACAAAATAATATTCAGTATCAGTTATTATATGAAAATGTTAATAAGGAAGGCAATTAAACATCTACAATTAATAAGAAAACTTTGTTAAAAGTTAATTGTGCGGCGAAAATGTAACATTTTCAAAACAAAGAAGAGTTATTTTCTTAAAACTGTTGGGATGTTGCGAACAACTGAATAAAACACGCCCTTCTGGAGGCAAAGCATCATTGTTTCCCGATGCGTTCCGTTCCACATAAATCTTGATAATATGCAAATTTTATTTCATTAAAGCGGTTGGACTATAAGCAATATTGCCTTCGTGAATTACGAGCAGGCCGCCCTTGGATTAGCTAATGGCTGTTTATCTTGTAAAGATCCCTGTAAGGGCTCGGGATTCAAATTATTAATATGAGCTACGCAGTTTATGTTATATGCCAAAGGTAAATTCTTTGTGGCAAACATTTGGACGGACGTTGTCAAATGAAAATTGTTTGATGAATAAGTTAGGGACAGTTGGACATGTGTCTGATGTTTTCCTGCATATGTTTGGGTACTTATTGAATTATTGAATACTTTTAATTGTAGTTTCCTTTAAGCTAGAGAGCTGGATGTATAAAACAGATAAATTAAGTGTCATGGAGTCAAGTTAGCTATTCAATTTTGATTATGATGAGCTTGAAGTAGGCCAATTATGTTTAATAAACAAATTATAAAATTGCGAAGTATCGAAATTTTGGTACACTTGTAGCTGAGGTGAAAGGTCAAAGTACATACATCATTATAAATCTGGAATAAGACCCTTGTTTTCATCAATAATAAAGTGCAAAGGTAAAAATGTAATTGAAATCTCTTTGTTTGGCTTCCGTCTAATCATCGTTAGCCAGCATATTAATTTAAACGAACGCACGTGTCTCGTAACACTCGTAATTGATACTTCATAAGGGGTCACTACACTGCAGTGTCCTCGCATACAAACGAGGAACAAATTAAATAGAGAATAGAAATACCATCTCGTAAGTCGAGCGCGGCGATTGTGGTGTCTCCTGTTCATTGAAACTTGAAATGTGAGTAATGTAGCGTAAGATTACAGATTTGTATATGCAGTTTTAGTAAAAATTGGCCATAGACAATGTTGTGGCCATAACACAACACTTGTCCGGGAGAATTTTAATTCAGATATCGTTGGAGAGCGTCGACACGCAAAGAGAATAAAAAAAAAGATAATATTGAGGTTTTGAAGTCATTTAGTGACTAGTATTTTAGTTAGTTATTTTAGTGAGTAGTACTTTATTTATTTAGTGAGGACGAAATATTGAGTGAGGACGAAAAATACAACATAATTTGTAAATTATCAATTTTTTGTTAGTCACTTATAAGACCTAGTTTTTTTCTTCTGTTATTTACTCATGTTGGCAAGAATCTTTTTTCGATTTCGCCCCGAAATGCAAAATGTCCGTACAGAGTTTATCTTCAGTCCAGGATATATTCCTGTAATGTAAATATTTTGTGAAGTTGGTTTCATTTGTATAGTCAACCAGTAAATTATGCGATTTAATAAAGCAACAATCACGATTTGACCATTTGTTTGATTGTTTGAATACGCGGTCAGTCGCTGTCAAATTGTTTGCGTTATTTTAGACAGCAAACAGAGTGTATCCTCTATATGATTTCAGAGTGTTGTCTACCATGGATTTAGTAAGTACTTCGACGGAGTACCTACTAATTCCATGATGTCTACACATTAACATCAATATTTGAATGTAGGTTTTAATTACAATTTTTTATAATTTGATACTCAAAGTAAACCACTATTTTAACAATTAATCTTTATTTGAAATCTTTGATTTGAAATAGTTACTGTCAATGCTGAAATAAATGCACTTGTATTTAGGTGCTAGCTAGTATTTCACCTCTAAAAACGGATGCACACGAATTAAGGTTAAACGTTTAGGTTAGACGAACATAAATAGGCCAGAATCTCTTTGGGGTTTAATCGTACTCGTAACGTAAACGCAGTATGTAGACAAATAGGTGGTTTTAACAGATGTCATGTCGCCTCGCCACGTATTAATAAGTAAAATAATGACTTTCTGTATACAGTTGTGTAACAATTTTAATTTAAAGTTGAAAGCGAGTATCATTACCATCGAATTCATTGTGCGCATTCCCCGGTGGATATTTTCCGCAGATGAGTTACGATACTCGTATGAATTGAATTTATAAAAGATTGAAATGTTTCATTTCGATATTATACAGTAATAAAATGCGGTGTAAATCGTTGGTAGACTGCCGTTTTTGTTATCAAATTGCAATAATCCTCTGATATGCTCGTATTAATTTTTATACCTCAATAAGAATGAGAATCAGTTGGTCATTCTGTTGTGGTTTTTATTTTCAGAAACTATAGAATTGTACCATGAATTGTAATTCATAATTTTACTATACTGTATGTTTTTTTAAATAATAATCACTCATTCGATAATTGTGCATTCGTATTGAAATCAAAACAGTAAATACGATGCGACATGTTAATATATTCTGCTGATAACGGAAATTGGATATAAATCGTTGACGGCCGTCATTTCTTGTAATTTACGATGTTTGTGGAAATGACGCGTATTGTTCTGAAATTTATTTTTTAATGAAAATCCAGTTATTTTGAAGTTGTTGTTGTTTGTTGAAGTTGAGTACTCGATACGATTTCTGTAAATTATTAAATGTATTTATTGTATATTTTTTCCCAGTAGCAACATGTAGACCGGTAAATCGATTCTGACTAGCAGAGCTTTTATCCATATCCAACAGTCATCTAATATGTTTTTTGATTTCGCTTTGCAAGTAAGTGAAAACAATTAGGTACCTAATAACAAAACATATTATGCCACCATTAAATACATATATGTATGGTATATATTCATTTCTACCATTACTATAAACGCAAAACTTAGGATTTCGGTCTGGTTTCGGTCAATTTTAGTGTAGCAATATACCTGGAAAAGTACCAGCGGACTTTATTCAGAAGCAAAGTTCGAGGCATAGCTAGTGTGGTAACAAAAAAATTCCTCAGTATAAACAAGTGTGGTTTGGAATTTTAAAAACAAACTGCTATTATTTCCACACACAAGTGTATTGAAGGAGTATTTTCGCTGTTTACACATGAATCAGCAAGCATTTTAGCGATACTTCGCCATTTTAATTTGAAGGTTAATAATTATAACCATTCTAATTATTTGTACCTATGATAATTTATTTTATGTCAGAAAAACACTTTTGGATAATGTAAAATGAGCAGTCCTGAGTGAAAAGTAGAATAAATATGAGTATAATAAATAATAAAAAAATAATTGATTCATATCATTCTAATAAAGTCAGTTGCTTTTAACAAAATCAATTTACGAAGTGTTTTGTAACACTTCGTAAATTGATACAGGTATGCAATATATACCTCATACTTTCCACAAAGGGCGTAGTATTTTACCGACCTCTCGTCGAAAAACGCTCTTTTTGTGATGAGAGTGTTTATGTATCCAGTATTTCCACATAGTGATTAAAGTGAAGTGTCAAAAACAAAATGCCGCGAAGTCTGCGGGGTGGCTGCGGTGCGTCATTTCTCTTCAACACAGTGTTGCCATAATAAACGTTCACGCAGAAGGCTCACGTCACATTTATGATTTACTAGCGACTAACTCCGCGTGTGTACAGGTGTAATATTAGGCATATTATATGCATATAAACCTTTCCTTTGTATCATCTTAATTGCGCAACGGATTTTGATACTGGTTTTTCAAAGAATTAAATTTAAAAAACTCGCATCAAAATCCGTTGCGTAATTTTAAGATCTAAGCATGCAGCGAGGACATATAGCGAGAAGCGACTGCTGGAAATCAAAATAATTTGTACTATGTTTTGAATAAATATCAAGAGCTATCTTTCGGTTCTTACTTGGTTTGTGGTATGGCTTCGACGCGATGTCAATAGTGGTAAACATTGGACTATAATTTTCTTTGTTCGTACGCATTGTTTTGTGGCTTTTGTAATTGAAAAAGGATCTCAGGGGAGATTCTGAAAATTTCTCTCTTTCCACCTCCTCTCCTGTGTCGTCGTTAAAGTACTTCCAGCTGTTGTAAAACTGAATTGTAGTAAATTTTAGTACCTAACGAAATATTTAAAAAAATAAATTTGGTTACACACAATTTTACTTTATTTTTAAGAGCATAAAAACTACAACAATGTATTACTGCAGTTAAAAAAGAACTTTACTTTTTCTATTTGGTTTATAGATTTTAATGTGCACCCCAACTTATCCCAAAAGGGGAGCCGACGACACCTTATCTTGGAAATGCAGTCTTTTTAAAACAAAGCGCTTCTATCGTGTGGGACCGGCTTCGAAGAAAATCCGCAGAGATTACTTACTGAGTGATTGCTCTTTCTCAACTCCGTAGAACGCGAATGCTTAAGCTGATGCATCTCATGATTTACCTAGTCTGTGACAACTATTATTATAATCGACTTTCACGCAAAACTCAACTTTCTGCTAGTTAGAATTAAGTGCTATTCTGGAGGACGCGGGTAGAGAATTGTTGAATTTCGATGTGAGGCCTGCATAGTCTGATGGGGAAAGTTTTCTTATTATTTTTTATTTATCACAACCCCCGCTGGCTGCCGCCGGCAACTTCTGTATAACGGCTCGAGATGTATATTTATGTAATTTTCTGGCACTCCATAGGAAATGTTGTTGTAGTTGTTATAAGAACGTTAGTTAGGTAAGTTTCGACAACGGTTTTATTGATACCATTTGATAGTCCTTATCCTCAGGAAGGCGATGTCAAAAATTTTAGGTGACAATCCGCGACCTTGTCCGCCGTCCTTGATCCGCGATCCTTTTAAAGTATAAATACTAAGTATACTAAGAAAGAATAGGTACTTACAATGACAAAAGGCAACAAAAGAAAAATAGAAAACTGTAAAAAAATACAACACACAAATTGAATTAAAAATCGGTGCAATATCGTATTATACCACATATCATAAAACTAGATTTTTTTTAACACAGTTAAATGAAGGTGGGGACTATCATCAATTAATCACAATGAAATTCAATTTAATTAGCCCATCATGGAGACAAATGAAATTAATTTAATCACAATTTAACCGACAGTGCGGATGGAGAGTGTCACTTAGCAACAGGAAACCGGAAGCGGTCGCCGCTATCGGTGTAGCTTATGGCTTCGTTTCCGTGCGTCTAAATGTTGCCATAACGGAAAATACTAAAAAAATACTGACTTAAATTACTGACGAAGTTTTTGGCTATAAAATTAATAAATAATAGTTCGCCTGCTAATGATCACTACTCACCATTTACTTTATTGAATTTTGATTAAAAAATCGCTTGATCGATATCATAAAAATCGATCAAGCGACGCCTAAATAACAAATAGTAACAATTATGAAAATCTACTAAATTTAAATAATTTATATAGTTTGATATAAAATTAATTACATACATTCAATCTAGTATTTTTTAAGAATGTAAAGGAAACCTTTTGCCCAATTTAATAACTAATTCACATCATTGCCTTCCACTCGGAAATCCACTTCTATTACGCTCATTATGGAACAGAAAAAATTAATCCGCACAATCTCCTTTACTGAATAAGCCATTTTGAGTGGCCATTGTAAAAAGTTAGGTCAGCAACAATATCTCCATTTCACATGGGCGTTATATAAACGCGCGTTAAAAATGCGTTGGCATAGACAATAAGTGTACCCGTTCATACGACAGCGCTTTTTAAATCGCGGAAATTTTTATTGCATTCCGAGCGCTTTGCTTTGGACGGTAAGTAAAATAATCAATGTTACTCAAGTCAAAACGATAATAATGCACCCAAAACGCCTTTTTTCACGCCCGTATGAACGAAGGGTAAATACAAAATACAATTTTCTCCCGAAATGGTAATGTAATCCGGATTTAGAAAAATTGTTCTCGCGCTCCGATTCATAGGATGGCAACGGTATGGTCGCATAACTATTTATATTTTATAAGGATGGTTTTTATTTGATAGAAATATGGATTTTTGTCGATATTAATAGCCACATCAAAATGTCTGTCTATAGCTACAAAAATATTTTTGATGTTTTACTTATCTAAAGTTCAAACAATACAATTTGGTTTAAATCAAATTTTTATTCTAAAACACTAATATTATCAATCCGAAAATGTTAGTTGAAGTGGGTTCTCATTAATAACTTTCAAAACAATTTAGAATCTAATAATAAAACCTCATAAAACCTATGTTTTCTTATGGATCTTTAGACTTCTAATATAAAACGGCTAGTTTATTAAATAAAATATGTTTCGCATCTCCGCTGTCAGCCAACAAAGAAGCCACAAATGAATGCTTTTAAAAATGCGCATATCATACTCGAGGAAGGAGGCAATCCCGCAAATCTGGCTTTTTGTTGCATAACGTCGTCCTTTGTGGACGGCATAATAAAGAAATGCCGCAAATACACTGGGATTACTTCGGATGGTTTGTGTGCGATCCGAACTATTGTCCCTTTTTTCTGACTCGAATTAGGGAATTTAGATGAAACATTCTTTGGCTCATATTTTTTCTAGGTTACTTTTAGCTTATATTGGCATAATCCTGGCAACAAAAATCATTACATGCGCGATACAACTTTGTTTTATAATATATAAAACAAAGTTGTCTCGTATGTCTGTCTCTATATGCTAAATATTTAAAACTACGCGACAGATTTTGATGCGGGTTTGTAATAAATGTGTAATTCCTGAGGAAGAGGTGTACAATTTACATGGTTTTATGCGAGCGAAGCCGAGACGGGCCGCTAGTATAAATTTTAAATAGTATATGGTTCAGTTACCTACAGCTATTACATAATATACCTGCGTACAATTTAATCATAGTAATGCGTACACGCAATTAAAAGGACATTACTCAGAGGACATCAGGGGGGTTCTGTACTATAAAAACAATTAGGCGCTCGCATTTTTTCAAGGCACGTACAGTAATTACTCGCAGATGACGGAGCCTCAGTGAGCAACGCTGGGGGAGGGCAGTAGTAATGAAATAGCCCCTAAAATTCAATTTGAACACATCATTCCTTCTTACAGAGCGAGTAAGGAAAAATACTTGATACTACGGTACGATACGGTAGCTACAACACACTGAATGTGGCTTGTGAAGTCTCTTGATGTTTAGCTCTGTTTACCTCGTAAGAAATAAAAACGTTAACATTTTTAATGACGTTTGAGTAAAGAAATTGGATATCTAAGAGCTTATCCAAAAGAGCTTAAGATCCAATTTCGTTACCTCGTTCTTTGTACTTAAATTATAATCTATAGAGGGTGTAACAAAATACATATATATACTTTATTAGTGGTTAGATTTCAAGTTAATTACAAACACTTCTAAAAAGTAGTCGTCAGTAAAGTTCATTATAATGAATACTGAAACCTTACGAGCTTTGTAGAAGGTAGGATCTATCCAAATTGCAGTAACTTATTACTATAGTATGTTTAATAAAATAATACAGACCACTATATAAATTATTACAATAGTTTATTAAAATAACATAGATCACTATATAAATTATCTTAAACAACAAATGAAGAAAAAAATACGGGTTGCACTCCGTGAGTGCCGGCAGAAGTGAAAATTTAAATATATATTTGACGTCCTACGAATTTTCGATTACGAGTTCGAGTTTAACATTTTTTACCCATCACAAAAAGTGCACAACGCCACTAAAGTAGTTTTCACTTCAAAAAACTTGACAGAATTAGAAACAAATATTAAAATAAAAACTTATTTATTTGTTAAAAACACATCAATTTGTGGTATATTTATGAATAATATCCGACGTAATGGTTTCAACACATATACAACACATAATAAATCTTCCATCCCTTGTTAACATATCAGTAGTGTGGTGAATAGTTAAGCCTTAAGACCCTAGATGACTGGTCGAATATTACATCCACGTCAATATTAGACGCCATCTTTGGAAATTTTTGTGTAGGTCTTGGAATAGATATAAAATATTTTATTATATTTTTTGGGGTAGTATTTATATCTAAAATCGTAATATGAGTCAAACATTTTGAAGATTACATCTTGATTAAAATGTTAGTATGGTTAAAGAGAATGACTAGATCGCTTTAAGACTATGACAAAATTGCGTTATGGTTACCCTATACACACGGTCAAAAAGAAAAGTTCAGAAAGATTGGTTGAGTAGATAGAGCGTGAAGAGACAAACAAACAAACAAACTTATAATGTTAGGTAAGATTACGATGCAGTTATTTCAACTAAATGTTATTTACTGGACTTTGCTTATGTTAAGCTTATTAATGGCACTTTAGTTAAGTACGCAATTGCAAGGTTGGTAAATTAAACATTAAAATTCTCGAAGGAGCCATTTAAGTGATTCCTTAATTAATTCAATCACTTCTTAATGAAATAGGACCAAGTCAACACATAGACATACTTATATTTCTTGTTATACTTGAATTTTGACGTTTCTACTTATCATCTAAATATGTGGGTGTTAAGTTTTTAAAAATACATGTACATCACTACAGAGTCATTTTAATAATAAATGTACAAAGCAGCACATTTGTGATTGTACTGCGTTAAAAGCTTAGCTGAATTAAAATAAATGAGATTTTTTTTTATTTTATCACAGTTTTAATAGTGATTTTAAAGAATACGTATATTTTTTTAAATACATAATTATCGGTAATTAAAAATATCAATTGACTGTCATATTTTATTCGAAAGTGCATAATATAATTTAAATACATAAGTTCATACAATTATAGAATCTATAGTTAACAGTAAAAATGTTTGATTTGCCATGCCAATAACCTAAAGTACCAACCTTAAAAACTTGCGAAGAATCTCAAAATTACAAAAAGTCCCCCATTCCCTTTCAATAAACTTCAACTAAAAGCTTTTCAGAATATTCATGAATCTGTCTTTTCTTTTCAGGTGGGTGTATTCAATTGGCGCTTTGCACAAAATAGTTAAAACATAGAAAGATACACTTCGCGTAAGTACTCACATTTTTATATATTACTAGTGGCCCGGCTCGGCTTCGCTCGGGTAAAACCATAATAAATTACACGCCTAAAAAAACCGTATCGACACCGTTCGATAAATTGTAAACATATTTTGGTTGCACAAAAATAAATAAAATTCACTAAAAAAGTTAATAAGAGGGAAAGATTGAAATGACTTTTGATTATTTGTCGTCAAAGTCTTGCTAAGTGACTATTTTGAAAATGAGGTAGCATATAGTATAATTATCAATTCAATCAATTTTATAAGTTAATGAATCGAAATATGGTGTCACTTCATCACATCCACCACGAATTTCTAGATTTCGGGTTTGAATTTATGCACTTTTGTTTGGTTTTGTAACTCTAATTCATTTGAAGACTTCTACGTCGTCGTAGCCGTTATTTCTGCTTCTACTTTAATTTATGCTTTGTAATAATTACTCTATTTTCCTCAGAAAAGTAAAACTTTGTTAAAATAAAAGTCGTCGGTGTGGCTGATCGTTTTTAGTTTTATTGCGGTGTCTGAGTTTAATTCCGTTTAGTGTGCTTGTAGCATTTTAATTTGGATCATTGATTTGGAAATCTAGTTTTATGCTGTTAACTACGTTTGTTATAGTTCAGTTTTTTGCAGACTGCCATTTCGTACACTAAAATTATTATCATTAGATTGTGTGGCGTTTCCCCGCAGACAAAGGCTCACCTTCTCGCCTCTCCCGAGTGCCCTGAAACACTGCAACCGGGCTGATCTGATGTGAGCCACAAAATGAAGCCATTGATGAAGCCCATTTTTGGGAAGACATGATTTGATTTGTTCTCATTGTTAAATGCCATCGCAAAGGAGAAGAATTGATGAATTATATTAAATGCGAATAGTTCAGTATTCTCATGTAATTTGTAATTGAACTGCCGAGAAAAACACGACACACATAAATGTGAAAATATAACACTCCTTTTTTGGTGGCAATAAGCAAGTAACGGTCGATATGCTATTATTAATCACTCACATATAATAATTATTACGGACTCACCGAAAATGTTGTTAAGTTGAAACATAATCCTGAAATTTCACATTATACACCCTTGTCAGATTAACGCTGGATCCGGTTACGTAACCGGTGGCCATCGTTCGTAACCCGTAACTGGCCGAAACTAGAGTAGGCTCACAAATTATTAAGAGCGCTTAAAATTATTAATGGATACAGCATATGCCAGGTAAATGAGAATGTACGGAACTCGTATACCTCTATATTACCTGTAGATATATGTACAAATATAATAGTGAAATGTGAAATGCAATGGGCAATACTAATGTATTTTGAAAATAAAATTAAGAATTTTTATATTGCTACTAAAATTACTTTCAAGGAGTATGAAAGTTGAATAAATGTATTATTATTCTTCTGATTCTTTGAACAAAATAAAGGTGTGTGTTTCAATAATTTTCAAAAGTCTTGCGGTGATATTCGCTGCTTATAAGTTATGTCAAGTGTCTTTAAGTGACATGAATAAAAACTGACACCACTGTTAGCAATAACACGTTCGATACGATTTTAAAGGATTGCCTACAATACTAGTAATCCGGACGATCTGAAATTGAATAAGATAAATTAAAATAACACTTCAATATAGTTACTATAAAATGCAGATACATTCTCATCATTTTCATGGCACACCGCATCCTGATATTAATTTTAAATGCGATTAACTATTTATAGACATTTAGCCTATGAATTTATTACTCGCTGTCGCTTCGTATCAGACAATCTTTATTTATAAACTGATTTTAATTTATTTATCTTTTCTAATAATTTACTATCATTGAAATAATTTTATAAATATCTTAATACTAACTAATATTATAAATGTGAAAGTATTTTTTTTTGTTTGTCACCTCTTCACGTTTTATCTACTCAAACATTCTTCTTGAAATATTGCATTCGTATAGTTTAAAACGTATAATATATATTTTATACGTAAAAGGAAATAGGGTATTCACGCGTATAGGCATAAAACCCGCCTAATATTTCTAAAGTACCTATAAAAATATCAATTTTTATTCATTTATTTAACTTTATTAAAAAAAACATGTATGAGGTGGACTTAAGGTTTTTTTCTATATACCTACCAGGCTTTAGCTGGTTCGTAATTTGGCATCAGGTGTAATGTCCAGCGGCCGCTTGTGTTAGCCTTTGGCCTTATTAACCCGATGCGGATACTCAAAATGTAATGTAAGTATAGCTCGGAGTAGGGTTGCAGATTGGAAGTGTTGTTTCTTAGCTATTAATTGAAGAGGGGCTAGAGTTATTGGTTAGTGTCAGAAACACTTCGTTTAGTTCTGAAGTATTCTTCTACGTCAAATTAGACACAAGGTCAAACTGTCTTTCTTATCGAGTATGTTATTGTTAAACTTTTAATGTCTCTATGAAATTTGACACGATTGTGTAATATTATATAAGAAAGATTGAATCTAACATACGAAAGAATATTGGATAAAAAAGATTGCTAAAATGATGTCAGAATTTATGTAAGTCTAAAGTGTAAACCTTAAGGCATCTGACAAGGCAATTATGGCTACTACCCTCTAGTGGCATATAGTCGCATACATACTAGTAAATTTAATATATGCATCAACTACGGTGCTGGTGTCCTTAGTTACTATAGATGAGTCAGGTGAGTACTATTATAGACGAGACAAAATGAGTTTGTATGCCAATCTGACTCATGTATAACTTACCTATATAGGCCAAGAGTTGCATTCGAAGCTTTAGCCCTAATTAATCACAGGCGGGTCTTAACCACTCACCAGCACTGCTTCTGCATGCTTTCAATAAGAGTGCTTTTGTAGGTTTTCATTTAAGTTGTTCTTCGAGAATATCTATAGGTATATTACTGGATAGGTATAATATTTAATACTTTGATGAGATTGGTATATATTATTGTGATACTAAACGAACTGAAATGTGAAATGGACGGTGATTTCCAAAGAAATAAAAATTCCTTGACCGCAAGAAAACCTATGGCGGAAAGAGCTGCCAATACCGTGTTCTTAAAATCAATGTGGCCGATATTTAAGACGTGTAGAAGTCACGTATCGTCCCATGCCAGGGGAATGACGCCCAGGGGAATGAGAGAAGATTAACGTGCGCGTCTGTCCTCGAGCCTAAATCACATTATGGCCCTCTGTTCTTTGTTTAATGCGACATAAAGATGGACGCTTCAGGCAGAGATTTTTCTAACTTGCCTTGAGGTGATGTTGTGTAGATCTTAGGGCGGGCTAGTTCCACTGGGTCAGTGATGTGTAAAATGTTTCAACATCAATACACATCACTGACCAAAATTTTCAAATTCACAATGGTATTCTTTATTAGATCAATAGAATGTGTCTCTACACGGAAATGCTAATTTTATCTGTGATCAATTAATTGATTGTCAAAAGCCATTAACATAGTTTGATATGCTGTTAACTGATTGATAATATGATACGACTTTATAATGAACTAGCTGCGCCCCAGGGCTTCGCTCCCGTGGAAATTTCGGAATAAATAGTTAAAAATGTTATTCCATGCCATATTCTACCCGTGTACCAAGTTTTAACAATCGGTCTAGTCGTTTTTTTAGAAACAAACATATAATATTATTGGGACTAGACTAACCGTGTAGAAACTACAAATTAACAGAACAATCGAATACGATGTTACAAATGCAACTAGTGAAATTTCAACTCACCAAAAACATACACGAGCGTGTAGCAAACCAAACTTATAATTTTACCCCCGTTCCTTTAGCAATATCTACAAACCTACTTGTTTTTCTCACCCACGATTGCGAAACTTTTAGATTTGCCCGGGATAAAAAGCACCATGTAATTTTTTTTGTAAGGCCGCGTCCAAACGGGCGTAACGATATATTTATGGCAGAGGTCACTGTGAAGGCGTGGACAAGGCGTTATTTCGCAAAAGGTTTACTATTATTTGAGTGGTTGGGGACGTTATATTACGTTGTTAGGCTATAAATATGTTTCATAGTGGACCCATAGTCTAGTGGCAGACAAATTATAAGTTCGCCTGATTAAATGTGGATAGATTTCCGATTGTAATTAATACCTCAAAATACTTTACGTTAATTTTTAGATTAGTTAACGTTGATTGGGGTAGGATATTTTTAGAACCATTTTAAAATACGTTATATTTTTATATAGCCTAGATGGTTCGTTCTTTTGCTGTATGGGCTTCATTTTTTTTTGTTAATATGAACCTGTCGCAAACCAAAGACAATAATTAACTACTTATGATCGAAATCGGTCATTTTCATAAAATGTGCCCAATGTATAGATGGTTGAGAAGGATTTTTCCACTAACATTACAGGGTATTACAAAAGACACTATATACATACGAAGCGATAATATACCTTGGGTAGATCTTGATGCGGAATTTGAAGTTAATATTAACACTTTTAAAAAGGGTACTCGTATAGAGTTTTTCTTATTCATTATAGTGGATGTGACTTTATATTTTTTAGACGTGTGGATGTCAACTTGAAACTTTGCATCTATATACGCTTTATACCGTAGACATTTTGTAACACCCTGAATATATGATATTTCTCAACGAATACTATATTAAGAGTGCTCAACAATGGACGGTATATGAGTTTGCTTAACTCGCGTATAATGAAAGAAACAAATCAATAAGCCGCACACGTAGGTTTGCACAGAGGGAGCATAATGTTGTTTCGACACATGCGACGTACAAATAGTTACTCTGTGGTACGTGCCGTGGACCACTCCATATAGTGTAGATCTATTGAAAGCCTTGATTTCGAGTTTGAGGGATTTCGGGTTTACATTACCTTCTTATTAAGTGAAATATTGAATGATTTTATGTTAGATGATTTTTTCTAGTTTAAAAATATTTTTATAAGAAATCACATCTAAGATTTTTTTCCAACTGATTTCATTATAAAGGTGGTTCTCGGGACCAATCTACGTTTAGTTTTTTTCTGCATAAAAAAGCTATTCGCAATAATTGAAATAATTTCAAAAATTTGAAAATCCGGAAATTTTTATTTTACTAGGTAACTATTTAATTAATAATGTTTTTAGATGTTACATATTGAGAAAATAGTTTCTTGTTTGTCAGATAAATCTCGTTCTACGTTTTATTCTATAAATTTTTAGTAAAACGAAAACAGCGCGTTATTTTGCACGCACGGGGTGAATAAACTCTCTAGGCTCTAAATCAGTGACGTCACGGGGGCGCGGCGAAGCAGTCGTAGCGCGTAGCAGTTCGTTGCGTGCTACAGCCTCTACGAGTTTCTACCAGTTACATACATATATTTTATACATAATAATATTATAAATGTGAAAGTTTGTGAGGAGATGTATGTGTGAAAGTTTGTTACTCTTTCACGCAAAATCTACTGAACGAATTATTATGAAATTTGGTACACGGGTAGAATTTAACTTGGAATAACACATAGGGTACTTTTTATCCCGAAATTTCTTCCTAGTATTTAATGCATGAAAGTTACGAAACCCTTTCTAGAGTATTTTCAAATGTATTATTTATGGATTTGAAATGAAACTTTTGTCTCTAACATTTAAATCTGTGGCGTTGTTTTAAATTATTAGCTTTTCTATGGGTCGGAGCCTATTTATATCAATTTTTTAGCGGCCCGTCCCGACAGCGTTCGGATAAAACCATAATACAAAAGTATCCTATGTTACTCTTGAAGGTATCGTCTGTCTCTGCCAAATTTTGTCAAAATCGTTCTAGTTTATTCATTACAAATAAAAAAATAATCTTAATAATCCTTTATAATCTTTTCTTTTCATCAACTACGTGGAATCCGGAACGA
This sequence comes from Plodia interpunctella, assembly GCF_027563975.2. Taxonomy (NCBI): domain Eukaryota; kingdom Metazoa; phylum Arthropoda; class Insecta; order Lepidoptera; family Pyralidae; genus Plodia; species Plodia interpunctella. The sequence continues at coordinate 5,538,675 of NC_071308.1, read as the reverse complement.
CCGCTGCTGAGAAGAAATACCGAAAGTAACTCATTTAAATTGTGTAGGTAGTATTTATCTAAAAACTGTTTTTAGTTAAATACTACAAACGTAGTATTTATCTAAAAACAGTCATACAATTGTTATCAACAATAAATAAAATTGATATTGAACCAAGTCGATGAACCGTATATTGTGGTGGGTAGTGGCTTTAAATCATCACGAGGGGTGCGATGTAACGTATTATAGTTTCACCAGGACAAAAGTCTATCCAGCCAGTATCGCCGTGTATTTAAAAAAATATTCTAGTTGTGTTTCAAAGTAGGTACTTATTTATTTCTTTTATTTATTGGCACACAAAACAGTTTAACAACATAACATGTTAGGCTTCAATAGTACAATGGGTACAATGAATGGATGAAAAACCAAGTATGAATTGACTACATTGACTAAGAGAACAATATACTATAACAATCTATATATATACACATATATAACAATCAAACATATAATAAGTTATACCTAGACATTGGTTATGGACAAGATGCATGAATTTTTGTATTGAATTTGCAGTATAATACTAGCATTTGTTCCAGGCTCCGCCCGCATTATTTTATCTGATATGAAAGTTATGCTATATCCTTCATAGGTCACGGAGGGCTGCAGAAGATAACAATAAAATAAAATATGACAAATAGAATTTTTTTGAATTGTCGCACATTTGGAGATTTGACTGCATATGAACGATTACTCCCAAAAAATCGGTAACAGAAGTGAATGACTGTGGTTCCTTTAAGGTCCTTGAAATAGAATAAAAATAATATCTATAATATCTACTGATCCCTTTGAACCAAATCAATTAATATGATATGTATTATCCCAATATCCATCATCATAAGTACATAAAAATAAAACACAATACAATTCACTAAACGGAAATACACTGATACAAAACAGTAATCTTTTTTGAGCTCTTTCAAGAAAGTTTTCGTTTTGTCGACATCGAAAACCCTTTAGGGAACCCCCCTGTCTCTATTTGTCCCTTATTTGGGGCGTAACTTAGAAACGTTGTGAGTCAAAAGTTTCAAGTAGTGGATAAGGAAGCAAAACTTTTATATGTTATAATTGTGTATATTTTCTGTATTATGTAATAATAGCTCCTTCTAGAATATGTAAAAATAGCTCCTTCTAGAATTTCGAATGAATTTTAAATGAAGGCAATTTTACAACTACTTTAATTTTAAAAGTTTAGATAAGTTACAATAATTTTTACACATTTTAAAATATATAGTCGAGTAGCTGGCATAATAGGAACCAACGCTGTTTATATTATAAAATTCTTTAGGTATTTCTTCTCAGTAATGGTCGTTCTGAAATGCCCTAATAATTTATAGTTTTTTGCGAAATATTATATGAATTTTTGCTTTAGATAATAGTAATATATAGACAGACTATAAATCTTAAGGTTGAAACGTCATATGTTATTTTATATGGACAACGAATTAAACATATCTTGAAGTTTGATATATGCGCTATCATAATAGACAGATATTTGTGTACAGTACTTACTCTCGTGTGTCTGCCATAACGCATCTATATTACCTCGTTCCTCAAAATATCTTACGTGGAGTTACTAAATATACATACTCACGGATGTTAATGTTTTCTATACCGACCAACTGATATTCATACTCATACAAATAGTTGTGAGTATGTGTGTTCCTAAGAGCACAGATCTGGGATGGGTCAATATTTTGTTCATTTAAACTTTGCCACTTTTTTGCATATTTATTTTCTCTTGTATGTCGCTCGAAGAAAATTGGTTAAAAAATTGGTTAGTGGTTTTTAATAATTTGAATTTTTACGGTGTATAGTCTGCCACAGAGAAATCTGACCCCCTCGATTTGAACACCATCTCTTAGGGGGTCAGATTACTCCGTGGCAGACTGTACAAATCTACGATATGTTTTCATCTGAGGATTTTCTATACCACTGTCTACTTTCGGTGATCGTAATCATACGTACACTTTTGTTCAATTTGAAACGACAATAGTAATATTATGTTTTAATATAACTTTATCTATTCGGTCTATAATAATACAACAATGCCTTATCCAAGGAGCGAAATATTCTCGCTCCGCGTCCCAATAGGTGTCGACGTCTACAAGACCGCTTTCAAAGTATCAGGTGTATAAGGTACATGAATACCTAATCTTAATGGAGTCTACAGATAAGGGCAGCATAAATCATTGACATCCCTGGGAAGGAGCAGATTGTTTCTAACCGTTCGGTGTTCGAATAAAAGGCGTTTTATCGCCGCCAGCCCTTAGGCTAGAACGTCTTGAATTTTTAATTTACGATTTCGGTGCGTGTAAGATGTTTGGTATTTTTTTGATTGGTTTCATTAGAAAACAAGTGTTGTTGTTTAATTGTAGCATATACAAATAGGTGAGGTTAGATATGATGATCCAAGTTATAATATGTACTATGCTATTTATATTTAAATTTACTGAATATCGAGTTTCATGCGATTCTCGGTTATATTTTACTTAAGTGCTAAGATTAATTTAAATCTACACAACAGATTTTGAGTGATTAAGAAATTGCAGGATTGAGCAAAAAACTATCTTACACAAATCCATTCTTTCACATTATTTTAATAATATACTAAAATAACCGTTATAAGCATTAAGTATGTCATCGATTCAACGAAATACATGGAATTAGAAGGTACTCCGACTTATAAAATCCATGACGAAATCTCACTAGAATCTCACTCTTCATCGTAAAATATTTTCTTCAACCATTGTCCATTCCTATATTCAACGTGAAATATATTCAAGAATCCACAATTTCTCAAAACTCATTTTGAATATAAAAGCGGAGTTCTGCACGTCTTGAGACGTAAGTAGCATGTGAGAATAGACGCGACGTCAACAGCTGCGAACGTTTTCTTTACGGCCAGCTCACAATCGAGACCTCGTAATAAAATGCAAATGCTTGTACAATCGACCACACGAGTAGCGCGACCTGTGTGACAATTTTTCTAAAAATGAGCTTCATATTTACCTAGAACAACAACAAAATAGATTTTGTTGGATTTTTCTTTTGACTCTGAGTCAAAGCATTTAGTCAGAAATTAGACCTTCACAGGCACATTTTACGTTAAATTTAAAATTTTATACGATGGTATATAGCAGCGCTCGTTCCGAAATGAGATTTTCATTATTTCATTTTAGTAGCTGTAAGCTATATAATATATTATTATTTTATTAACGAAACAACAGACACGCCGCCTCTAACGCTACTGTTTGCCAAAATGTCTTGAACAAGATCGAAACAATTAACAATAATGTCATTTACACTCAAATTACTCAGAGACGACACCTAAAACCCATTGTGTTGAGCCGAAATCCATAATTTATTGCGGCGTATGAGACACCACAAAGGGCCTACGATCACGGAGAACATTTTAATCTATCCGCTCAAAGAGCAGCTCGTAATGTCTCTATGTACTTAACTAAATTACTTGCATAAATCATATTTAAACGTGACGAGCGATGGCGCCTACAAGCCCTTGCGTTTGCCAACGAACAAATTTAAACTCTGCTTCTAAAGAAATTAAGCATAAATTTAAAGCGCTAAAACTAACTAAGCATAAAATGCAGAAGTGATTTCAAAAATGGAATTTGTTAACTGAAATATAAGGTTCGATTTCAGTTTCTATTATGTGCGAATAGCGTTATCTTTACGGAGTTTTTTCAAAATGATTTTCGTTGACGCTCATCCGGAATTGTGGAAAAATAAGGGATATCTGCGTGGTCGTAAATTCAGAAAACACTCCGAGTGGAAGTTTTTATGAGTCGACAATCAAAGTTGAGACCAAAACGACCCAACTGGTGAAAAATATGTTCAGTTAGCATTTATTTTTCGGCCTGTGTCACAGAGCTGAAGTAATCGGTTTCTACTTGCATTTTATAAATATTACCTTTACTTTTTATTAGCTTATCTCCATCTTTACAATACATTTTTTCTATATATATATATATATATATGAATTATTTATAAATTTATTTATAAATATATATATATATATATATATATGTTCATTGTATATATTCAGTCAGTTTAGTGTATATTTTCCTTAAAAGAATTTACAACATTTAATAGTTTATTATTTAGTTAGAATTTTCTTAACAAAAATTAAACATATTATACATACATTTAATCGTTTAAATATTATTTTTAAATATACGCAATGCGATTTGAATACTACATTCGCACTGCACTCATGAACCAACCATATGGAAAGCACTCCGACTGAGGTTTGCAATGCAGTACAACTTTTCAATATTACCTAAGTATAAGTAATGTAAAAAATGTTTATTGTATTCCATGCAATTACAATCTCACAGATGTAATTCATTATAGGTATGGAGACTGATGCAAACTAGGCTTATATTATAGTTCTTCAGAGATCTTATCTGGATCCAAGTTCACAGACATAAATAAAAACATTTTTTTATTAGACATTGGAGTGCGTTTCATCTAAATCTTGGCAGATGGGTAGCAGTGATGAGATCTAAGGTGTTAGACGTAAGCATCAATCAAATATTACCTATTCACTCTTGTCTTGATGATACCTATATTGTAGGTTCGGGAAATATCGACTCGAGGAGAGAATTCCATTCCTCAGCAGTTCGCAGTAGGAAAGATTTGTCTTTATTAAAATGCAACATATCGATGTACCTACGTGAATATAGATGAATTAATTGGTCGACTACGTGAACGAAAATGATTATTCTAGATATTTTTACTAAATCCATTAAATACAATCGCATAGAATAACACGTTCAATTTACCATTTTCCATCAGTGAGTTCAAGGTTTCAACGTCAGTTTCAATTCAAAAGCGCTAGCGGAACTTCTTAGGATTTCAATTAAGGATATTTTTTTTTAATTAGCGAATATTAAAGAAATATTATTTAAACTAATTATGCTGATCATATGCTTTTATTAGAAAGTAGGTATTGCTACAGTTTTCTGTAGCACATCTAAATCCTTGCAGTTAATCGTGACTATATTTTAGGTATGATAGAAAACTAATTATTTCAGATAATCGTATTTTTATCTAGTGTATCATAATTTGTATAGATTTATTTTTTACTTTCAGCTATAAAATAAAGGATTTGGAAAAATGTGTGGTGGCACTAGTGTGCGAGTACGCGCTCACTAGTAGGCACATGTCTTCCTTTCATTTCATTGTTTCAAATGGCTCTTTAGTTTATTTTTCTAAAAAACTGTGTTTTCAAGTTATACAATTTGGTTCGTCTATTTGTCGAACATCCCACCATCCAATAGTGGTTGATTTCAACTTTTTCTAATTTCTGTTAGGTATTCTTGTAAAAAGCCACCGTGTTTTAATAATATTCATATTTTTTTTTATTTTATGCTTAGCTTTGTACCATCCATCAGTATGACTCATGTCGCATGTCTGGAAAACTCTTCGGGCGATCACGTGACAGCGGCGTGACGTCAGTGAACAGCTTGTGTACATACATACACTATGGAAATTTATTTAAATTATGCAAATTGGCTACGTTCCGTTATATGGGCTTACAACGTTCCCTTTTTAAACATCGTTGTCATATTAATTGATTAGTTTTTATTAAATTTTTATGTCGAATTCATTACATTTATGTGATGTTCTTATATCTGTGGTCGAATCATAATGTCTTTAATTTGGAAATTTGACAGGTAAAAATATAATATAGTTACTCACGAAGTATGACGCCAAGATAATCTTCACATCACTGTGATATCATGATATCACTGTGATATAGAAGACTCCATAAACTTTTTTCTAACCTATTGGAATTATTAGAGGCGTTGCAATTGATAGTTACATTTATGTTGGAGCGAACATGACGTTCAGTTTATTTCGTCATTGTCTAAACTAGAAGTTTTCAGAAACACAATTTTAATTGAATTATATATCAACAATTGAGAAAATCGATATCTGGCAGCTCAAAAATGGAAATCTTACTTGACTGTTTATTCCATGGAATTAGTAGGTACTCCGACGAAGTACTTACTAAAACCATGATTTATTCGTATATATATATATATGTAGCAGTGCAATAAAATCTCATTTTCACTCCCGCCAATTCTCAGTCGGTTCATCATTATGTCTTACACGCAAAAGAATCTGCAGCCGAAGATTTATATCGACAGTTCGGGCGCAATATCGTGCTCGACACAGAACAACGAGGGTTCTGTTTATCCTACAACTTATTTAACACCGCATGATATATGGAGGTAATACTCGGCGATTAACTTGCAGTTTTTCGGGCAAGTTGCAAGTGCAAGTTGGAAATGGGAGGTCGTCACGCGAAGGTAGCCAGGATTTATTGTGATTTAGATGTGTGGCCGGTTTGTTCACGCGATGTTGATTGAGAATTTGATCTTTATTATGTGCATGGGATAAAATTCTTACTTACTTCGCTGACTAAACGACGATGATCCAAAGAAGATTTTGGCCTCCGATATTAGAGTTATCCTCTTTTATTCTATTCTACGTCATTTCTTACTAGTCGGTTCTTTGGAGTGCTTCCAAGTATCTAAGTACTTTATCTCTCCAGGTACATGGGATATTACTCTTATTGGTAACACATTTCCCTCACAATCTGCATCGGGAATCTTTTGATAGTCACAATATTGTTTTTATAATATTAATATTACTACCGCTCGTCCTGGCTTTGCTCTGGTAACCATATGATTTATTAAAATTAAACACCTAAACCTTCGTCAAGAATCACACTATCTATTAAAAAACTCTCAAAATCCTTTGTGTAGTTTTAAAGATCTAACCATGCATTATTATTATTATTGTAGTGATAGTGATGTGTACATAATTATATTTACCTATATATGAGCTTGTTTAATTCCGTAACATAATTTACCTATTGACAAATACACTTCTCTAAATTAAAAACTAACATTAAGCGTGAGGCAGACAAAAATAAAAACATCAGCTTTGCATCCATGCAGCGTATTGCAGAGCACTCCGATTTCAATTAACGATATAGAGATTTTCTGCGCCGGATCAGGGTAATGGTGCAAAAGAAAACACGAAAGAAAATCCTCTCGGTTTTTTTATTTTTTATTATTATTTAGAACTTGCCAGTCATTGCAACACGCCTACTCTATAAATATTTAAGCAAATTGCAAATATAAGATGCGCTTATACTTTCAGTACATAATATTACGTAAAGTAAGAAAAACCGAAACTAATTCGCAAAAATATAAGGTTTGTTGTTTTATTTATACAGATATAATTACAGAAAGTATAGTGTGTGTGAATGTACGAAACAAATGCGTTAACGAAACGGAATTTTAAATAAATTAACATATTATTACATTTCGATTTCCCGCCATTTTCCTACTACTGCAGTAATGAACCACGGAATCGTATCTCGGCCGTTTTAATTGTGATTACAATACTTGTGCGGAATTCGTATGCGACAACCGTACTCTGTGGCTGTTTGAATGCAATGTCGGTGAACAATTTGATACTGGCCGGAAAAAATATACAAAACGAACAACAACGAGAGTTCGAAATTTGAATTTCATTCACTGTTACAGTTCGTTTATTTTTATTGCTATATGATTGTGGATTTTATATAAATTTTCATAAAGTTTATCTTTTTTTGTTAATGCTGGCACCAAATTAAATTTGTTGGATTTTTCTGCGTGTTGGAAAAATGGCTTTTATTTGGTACTAACATGAGTAATAGTGCGTTCTAAATTACCTACAATTTCCTAAATTACTATAACTTAACGTCCATTGCTACTTAGAAAATCGCGTGAGGCAAGTTTCTGGGCTATTATTCAAACGGTCATCCCCTACTAGCTTCTATTAAGACCTGACTGGGAGCACGCAAGGCATCGTGTTTTTCCGGATGAAAGTGGATTGTACTGGCTGTAAGTGGTTTGGCGAAATGGAGCATTCATTTGTCCAGTATATTTTTTAAATTAGTGTTCAAAATTATAGTATATACCTATAATAACAACATTTTCTATCAATAAATTTGAAATAAGAAATAAGCAAATTATTGACATGGCAACATATTGTAAAATCTAGAAACGAATGCAGTTCATTTCCAATAGCAAATATAAATTTGTCGACTAACTCTTATAAACGATATATGTTTTAAATTGTTGAACTTTAAAAATTAGAAATTTCTTTCATGTGTGTGGGAGAAATTCGAGGTAAAAAAACAAGAAATATTGTTTGATAAACATGATCTTGACTCTTGAATTTCTTGGTTTTCTATTATTATGTAATGTATCAGTGACTCATCCGCCACGTTGCGAACGATCGTGGAAATGGTTAATTATTTACTTACTCGCTTTTGTCTAAATTGACGCAAGCAAGTGTTTACTTTCATGTCGTGAACAAACAGAAAAACAGTTGAAAAATACTTATTGAACGGCCACATTTTCAATTCAAAACAGAATATCATCCTTTATGTTCTATCGCCACGTAAGTAATATTTGGCGGCTTTGACATTCTGATACCTCGTATCTATTAAAATTAATAAAACCGATTTTCAGTCTCCTGAAAGTTACTAAAAACTTGCGTGGTGATAGAACTTCAATGAGCGTTATTATTATTATATTATCATCAGCCATTCATGTCTCCACTGTTGGTCTTCCTTATGGATGGATACTCAAATATTCTATTTGATTTTTGAATTTGGAATAAGGTTTGTATAAGAAATTCACCTTTTCAATTCCAATAAGACCTGTACGAAGTCGTAGGTATGTAACTAGTTTTGTGTTAGCTTTTTACATGTTTTTTTTTCTCCAGACCGATATCAACACCCCTTTTTATATTCTTTTCATAATTTACGACAGATATTTACATTTTTTTAGGGCTCCGTCGCAAAGGATAGAATGAGTCTTTTAATATTCGTTTATCGCGTTTCAGACGTCCGAGTCGTGTGTTAGTTCATTAGTCACAGATATATCACGTCGATCAAGGGATAAATAAGAGAGTATGGAAGGAGTCTGTGGTGGGAGTTTGGCAACTCAAGACAATCCTGTGCTCCAAATTCAAAGGCCAGGTTTAGCTACATGTTGGATTTACTGGTTGGAATTAAATTATGACAAATTGCTAGCCAATACCATCGTCAACGGCAAGAATTGCAACTACGGCAATTTGAAGCCTTTCCCTTTATCGATTTTTACAAGAAACGCTTGAGGAGAAGTAGGTATGTACATGTTTTATTTCGATCCCAGACCAGTTTGAAAGAGCCATACCACAATAGAAATAAACTTTTGTAAGGAACCGACAATGCCCAACTCACACTTGGCTTTTTTTTACAACTTTGTATTGTTTACTCGGTCGTTGAGTACAGATTCGTTATGAGTCACAGGCACCCCGCGACCCTTTAGGTCATCGCATTGACGTCAACAGCAGTAAACTGTTTTATCGCAATAAAAATAATGTTTGACTAATTGAGTTTATCGTTTTAGCTTGTCTTTAAGATGCTCGTGGAAATATACAGTGAATATTATGGGGGTTTTCGAGAATTCTAGTACGGATACCATATCACGTGTTCAACATTGTTTAAATGAGTTTCTTTTGGCATTTCTTTATAGCAGTGGTCGTATTGAAATGCCAGTAGTTTGTTTTTGAGAAATTAATATATAATTTAAAATATAAATTTTAAAATAAATAATTGAAATCATCTTTTTAACAAATAGGTCTTTCGTATTCCTGACGTGAATTTAATGGACGATTCCTACCCAAAAAACCAAGGAAAAGCCATTACGATCCCTGGCGTTTCACCCAACAAGTCCAACTATATACAGTCAACGTTACATACAAATACACAAAATGCAAATTTCACCGCTATTACCGGCGAATAGGTAGGCAGGGTAACTTGTGTAGTCGACTGTACGATATAAATCCAGCTGAGCTGAGAGAGATCTGGCTTGTATGATGAATGTGTATTTTTCCCAAATTTATCGCGGCTTACCCAGCGTCCTAGGTTAGCGACAGAGCGTTACACTATGTGACGCTGTGTCTGAGATTATGGAGACAACACGCGACAGTACAGGCTACACGTGTCGCAGAGTGCCGCGCCGCCTTATCGCATTTGCAGTTCAAATAGGATGTCGGGGTAGGACACGTCACACGACACGACACCCCTAACTTTTTACTCACATGGAAATGAGGACAGTGGAAATGCTCTATACAATATTCCTTGCTACGTTTCTCTCGTTGTTTGAATTGCGAAATTGTTTTTCTTCTTGAGTATGAATTGTGTTTTCCTTGCTGAAGTTTAAGACTGCAGTTTCGTTAATTTTTTTATAATTTTCATAATCTAGACATGTATTATGGTATATAGTTATTAAATTAACTATACACTAAATTAACTACACACACCCCATACGTAAGATGTATTTTAATCTATAAGGAACAATAAATAAGAAGTTCTATGTGAGTAAAAAAATCGACATCGGGTCAGCATTAAGTGAGCTTGAATTAAATAATGTCATTAAATTTCGTAGACCAATCCGCTCAAATATTGTTATTTTCTTGTTATTCTTAAAAAGGTTCCGTAGAATAAATTACTCAAAGAGATAAGGATTTTACGCATATAATTAAACTTTCAAATTTGTAGCTTTTATGTTTTGTTTTATTAAGCAATAAAGGGGTTTATATTGTATTTTAAAATTCATTGTAACACAAACATTTATATCAATAATGATGCAATAGATTTGCGTCAATCTATGTTTCCTTATATCCTCATATCCCTTGTGACATCTCGATGACTCACCAACATCTGTATTTAGATACTTAGAAGTTTATATTCTGACTGTTACATCTATAATAGTAATTTTAAGTCTTTGAAGTTAAACTAAGACACTTACTCATTCGTTATAGACTTAGAGCTTGACACAAATTTTTGGTGAAATTAAAATATTACGAAAATATAGTAAAATAGAATTAAGTTTAAATTATATTTATCTTTCGCACTTCATTATTAATTATAAATAATGCACAGCACAGATTAAGCGCGCATATACCTTTTTATATACCGGATGTTTCGGATCATGTAATAAACGTTTGTGATAAGAGTACTATATGAAACGTGCGCGTTTAATACATGTAAGTAGGTACATTATTTATATTTTGAATTACTTTTGTAAAGAAATTACATTTTTAACTAATTTCATTTGACAGCATTAAGTTAATATAACAAAGAATTGTTGGAATTTAAATTGAATGTGACCAAGCCAAAGATCAACAAAAAGAAAAGTACACGATGGAACAAACCTTATGTATTTGGAGGTACATAAAATTTTCATAAAATAAAAAACATAAGCTTGAGAGAAATTAGGTAATAAAATAATTCGTGTCTAGGACTACAATTCTAAGAACCACCGTTGAACTCGTAAAACTTCGTAAACTTCCCTTCGAAATTCTCACGAGATTGGAACGGAACTGTGATTCAAAAAATTTACATATAACGATAGTCATTATATAGAAATCTCGGTCCATCCGTCCGTCATGAATCATGATTCTAAGTAATTGATCTGTTTATGTGTTGAATGTATTAATTGCAATGATATTTATTACGATTAACCATAGTAAATCAATTTTGCGATGACGATAATGTATCTGTGATTGAAGCAGCTGTGTTGTTTTGGTTCTAATTTGAATCTATATAATCACTTGTATCAAAGATAGTACATCACTTGATCCGCTTAATTTCATTCATGATATTTTATAGATATAGATCAGGATATATTAAATTACATACAAATAAACACACCTGTTACATGTAGGCATAGACTAGGGATTTGTAATAAGTAAATAAAATAGTATTGTGACTGACATTTTTGTTAATACAATAATATGTATACATGTAATTCTTATCCTTTTTTAAATAGTTTGTTTTAATTAATTTTTATTTTAGTGTATTATAATGTAAAATTGTTGTGTACATAAATAAAAATAAATTATATTATCTCATCATAATCAAAACAAAAACAAAACAAAATAGTGCATTTTATATTTTTCTTGATCACACGCAGTCAAGCGTAGCAGAAACTAAACGTTTACGGGTTTATACAGCCATTGCACCGGAAGTCGATGTTAAAAGCTTAGAATGCAAGTGACGGGTATAAACTAAAGCTTCAGTAAGTTTGTTTAAGTGAGAGCTTATTCATTCCTTATATTATCATGAGTGTTTTTATTAGCATGAAACTACCTCAGATTGGTTCAAAACTTTTTAATCTATATATTTAATAGTTTAAAAAATTTTTTAAAATAGGTGCTTATATTATAATAAATCAGGGCATTGTTGTAAAAACAAAAAAAATAAATTAGAAAATGCTCGATTGCCTGCTCGATTTAAATCTCCTTTTGTACGATTACACAAATTGCTATAATTAAACTAGCAATTTCCCTGAGTGCTTAGCCTACTTAAAGCATTATTATTAACAAACACGAATTTCTTTCATAAAAAAAATTAACAATCCAAGTTAAATAAGCATTGCCATTCAACGTGGCAATGCTCTCAACATACTGGGCACGTTACTTCTAGGCAACGTACTGCAGGGACTGGCATTTTTGTAATTATATGTATTACTAATATAAATGCAAAAGTAACTTTGTTTGTTACCTTTTAACGCCTTCTTGAAAGTTTGAAGTACGGAGAAGGTCATTGGGTACCTTTCATTACGAAATAATAAATGTTTCGATAATAGCTAGTATGTATATAGATATAAATGTTACGTTTTTAAGTTGTTTTTTTTAATAACTATTATTTTTAGTTAGTCATTATTAATTAAAATTAGTTTAAGTTTAATATAGTGTTACATATAAATTATAAAAGTATTTGATATAAATAAATTTTACCACGCACAAAAAAACAATCAAAAATTTATTTTTCAGTGACCGATATTTATTTTTACTTATCTAATCCGGTATTAAAATTAATAAGCAGGTTGGAATTTCATTCCGCATTCAACTCATTTTTCTTCATCTCCACTTTAACCTCAATTCCGCGAAAAAATCGAATATTCCGTGACGAATCAATACAAAATTAACCGTTTAAAAATAATCTTCCTTGTTTACTATTACGTGGACGATCGATAAAATGCGAAAGGTAGAACTGTGAAGGTCGGTTGTGTATGAGTCATGTAAATTGGGCCATTCTCTGGCCTATAGAGGTTCGTGGTACAACTGGGGCGTTCAGTAATTACCTGTGACTAATTTTAGAATAATCTCGTAATAGGTTCTGCTATTTTTCGGTATACTTCGGTGGGTGTGACGTCTTGTTATTTAATTTGATAACAAGCGTTTAGTGAATTGTGAATCACTAAACCCTATCTTTTTGAAATTTTGCATACATCTAGTTTGAATTATGGAGAAGGACATAGGGTACCTTTCATCCCGGAAAATTGACGCGGGCGAAGGCGCGGGCAAAAGCTAGTATTTTATAAACGTATGACATGTAAACGTGCACACTGACACCATAGGCATTTTACAGTACGCCCCGTAAATTTTTCATTGCGTGGGCTGTTTCAGAATAGTTTTGCATACTAATGCATCCAATTTACGTGACACTGAAAATCCAGCCCTTTTTTTGAAATGTTATAAATGGGAATTTTTCATTATTATGTTAAACGGAATAGAGTACAAATTGTAGTAATTAAATTTTACTTCTACTTTGTAATTGCAAATAATTCACATACTCATACTTTACCTGGAAGGATCGATGTGAAAACCAGTAACTGAACTGAAGTGTTTTCTGAAAAGTGTCTACGTTCATCGTGCTACTAAATCGAGCTGAGGGGGACAACATGCGACTTAACTCTAGAAAACGACTACCACTACTCCATATCCTTCCGAGGATGTCATACGAGGTGACTAAGGGACACCTAATATGCAACGATAGGTTTATGGAGGATTGACGTCAAGCAGGTGGCCGTTTGTAAAATTACAGCGGAATATTATACATATTATACATATATAAATACAGCGGAAACTTCAAGTTTATTTTTACGCTATCCCCAGGCTTTTGCGGCGTTACAGCCCTGAATGGTATCAGGAATACGCAAAGATGAGAATTGGCGTAGTAACATTTAAAAAACTGTTGTGGTCGCTGATCAATTAATTTTCCAGTAAGAGTAGCTTTACATTAATTCACTATTTTACTTCGAGGCTCTCGAGGTAAGTAAAGGACACAAGATAAATACCATCTTGATTTAATGGCTTTCTGTCTCACGTCTTAGGGTGTCCGTCCACCGTCTGGCACGTCACTGCCGTTTGATTTGTCTTCGTTACTCGGACATTTCTCCTGGCGCGTATAGAATTTTGATCTCGGCTATTCAATTTATTGGTCCTTCGGGCCGGATTAATAGATTTGCGGTGACAGCGCTCAAAGGTATTTGCTGTCGCTGAATTAAAACGATTTATTATGGAACCAAAAACATTATTGTATTTTAATTGCAATCGTGTCTTTATCAGTAAAGACACGATTGCCATTAAAATTCTTTGTGTACAAACTTTGCCTTCTTAGATACAATCATGGTATAAATTGGTTATGAATTTTTTGACTAATACAAATATTTTGGAAAAATCCCATACGTAATTATTTGAAGTTAATTCAACGCTTAAAAAACTAATTACTTTTTTTACAAAACCCAAAACCTATTCATACATAAGCGACATTTAAAGGGGTTCATAAAACCTCATTATTACAGAGACTATATGAACAAGAGGACATCTAAAACAACCCAAAATAACGTGTTTAAATATTTAAAACATGTAAGCGGACACCTCTATGCGCTCGGGTTATTTCGCTTCTCTCGCGAACAACATTTATACTCGACAGGGTGCATTTTTCTGGTTTCCATTACCCGCATCTCCACTACTATTTAAAACTCTACGCCATTGTGTCAAAGATCAAATTTCTTTAGCACTACAAAGCAAATAAGTCTATGTCGTCACCTGCGCAAGCGGAACCCCCAACAGGTTTATATCAATTTTCTACTGAGTGCGTCTGCTCCGTAGAAATCGGAATAAAGTAGAAGACAAAAGAGGACATGAATTCTGCCGCCACCTTGGACTACGTGCAAAGCGACCAAACCAAAGCGCGTACGTTTTTCGATTTTTATATGTGATCACTACATTATGCTAATTCCTTCCATTTCACTTACACTTTTTATCAAGTGTGTTGATATTGGTTGTGTAATTGTGTGTAACATTGTTGTCATATGTTGAAGTAGACTAAAGGCATCTGACTTGATTTTTTGAAATACCTTCATATTCGCACTTGTGGAGTCAACAGTCATCCAGTATGCAGAGTTACGAATATCTAAAAAAATCCTTTTCAATTTGTTTTTAGTTAGTTCATTATTGTTCTTTTAGATTAGATTTTTTTAACGTAAAGAATATGGCAGATGCTAATTCTAGTGTTTTATGGTATTGCGATTTCCGTGGTGTGTTCCGTGAAAAATACTTAACTGTATATGTGTACGTTTATGGTTTTCTTTATTTCCAAACCTCTATCAAGCGACATTTCAATGTATTGCTTTTAAAATAATATGGAGGCAATTTGGAGTTCGCGTCTTTGAAATATGTGAATGTCGTGTGCATTTTTATTGTTGTGTTTCTTTGTTTTCCTTGCCTGTGTTCTTTGATCTGTTACCTAATAAATAGGTTCTTTGTCTTGTTTGCATAGATGTTGGTTTTTTATTTACTCTACAGCCTCAAAAAGAGTATGTTTTTATTTTCAAGTTCCACCTGCCTTTGGTATTTATTTATCAAAAAATGTTACTAAAAAAAAATGATGTCGCATCGTCACAATTCGTACCTTGTTCATAAATTAAAACCAATGTATCGCAATTATATATTTTTGTTAATTTTAATGATTTTCTTAAACTCATCCATTCTTTAATCCATAGTTAAATAAGAACAACATTTTCGTCATTGTTTGATATCATATCTTCATTTTGCGACATCACCATTCTAATTAACTGTCCACGAATATGGGCTTTCATTTATTAGGATAAAGTTATTAATTTTATCTGTGGGATAAACAATATCCTATGTACTCTCCATAATTGTATCCTACATAATCCGGATATATCCAAGAGGTTGTTTACAAAGATGATCCAATCATCTAAGTAAACAACTTGGCAACCACCCTGTAAACATAGGCATTTGTTATCGGGACTGTATGTATCACAATCTAATTCATGGGAATCATTATTTTCTAGTTGGTAACACCAGTGTCAGTATTATGGGTGATCGGTTTTCCCATATTGGGACCATCCATAAACGAATGGAACGAAATTGAGAACAATACTAGTTTATGTTTACCATTATAACTATGCTCAAATGTACTATTTTATTAGCTTAATTTTACCTAACACAACATATTTTAATATTCAAGACTTTTTTTGCACAAATAGTTATGTCAATAAGAATTTATACAAATATAAATACACGTTATTTAGTCAATGAGCCACCCCGAATCGTACCTGTTCTAATTTTGAATGTTTTTTGTGGTGTTGATTTTTAGAAGTTTCAAAACTAAACGTGAAACTATACGCGGGTAAAAGCTAGTGTTTTATAAAAGTATTAAGTATTTAACTTTTATTACAGTACGCTTACAATTACTTTCAAGTGGTCGTTAGTGCAATTGAAACTTTTTGCGTCGCATTCAGAGGCACAGACATGGGAAAATGCAGGAAAACGATTATAGTCTGAAAACGCTATTGCATATGTCCGCTCCCACAGTTCCGATTCCCTACTTCTGTGTTCACAGTCTACAAACGTAAAAGTTGCCGCGTATTTTTAACATTTTCGAAAATCGAAAAAATACAAGTCAACGGTTTTATTTTTAAAATTTTAAATCACCAAATGTAAATTCTATCGATATTTTTCAGTTTATCACGGTCTATTGTGAAGTTCTAAATATTAACTTTATTTTTAAAAGCGAGTATTTAAGAGAAGAAAATTAAGTTAAGTGTAGGTTTCCTGACAGGGCGTGTTTAGGTTAGAAATACGAGACCTAAACCTAATTACAGTGTATGTGTTGAGAAGGGTAAGAAAAAGCAACGTTGGTTTTTCGGCCAGTAACAATCAGCAAGTGGCAAAAAAAACAATTTGCGCAATTAGGCTGCCAGTGTTACCGAAAAAACGCAGCGTCTGCACTAGTCAACAGGGCCGGATTACGACCGCGAAAATATATTTTGAGCAATTTCGCAATCGTGTCGTGCTGTTCCCTGTTAGCTGGCTGAACAAGCGAGTGCTAATTGAAATCGGAGTTTTACGCTTAATCCAGCCCGTGTAGTACTAATCGAATTTGCTTTGTTCGCCCACCTTATAATATTTATGGGCGGCGAGATTTAAGATTAGATTTTTACTATGTGTTAAACTTCTAACCCAAAGAAACTAGTTCATTCAATATTTTCTAAACTTAATACGCTGTAATAACTGTTATTTTGTTCTTGGTAAAATTGTCAATTGTGTTTTGTGCACTTTTGTAACCTAAAGAAAATAAGTAGTCCAGTTGGGGAACTATTGTTCCCCAACTGGAGTGAAGTCTCTTTAAATCAAAAATGTTAGTAAGTCGATATATTTATTATTAGTAAACATAGATATATGAAATGTAATAACAATATACGAAATATTATTGGGATTTTCATTTCAATGGCACTTATGAAGTCCAAATTATATTAGCTCTAATACAATTATACGCATCAGTAAACCCGCGAGAAGTTTCATCTTATTTAGTCAGGGTTGAGATTTTAATAGAAAATCATAGCAGAGTATAACTACCCAGATCAATTTGATACAAAATTTTAATAACAGCTTTATCTTTTATGAATTCATAGGTTCTTCTAACTACATATAAATAAATAAATAAATAGGTCATTTACAAGAAAACTTGTAAATGACCTATTTATTTATTTTATTTTTAATCTTTGGAAATACTCAGCCTATTTTCAAAATTCTTTTGCTACATTATTTTTGAATGACATTGGGTACTTTTTTATATCGGTGTAAATAAAGTCTCAGAACGCAGTAACTTATAAAGTAAGTACACGTGGACGCCATTTACAAGAATTTCCGAACGGAAACTTCATAATCCTTCGGATTACCAGGAATCAGCTCTCACGAACTAACATATAATTCAAAACGGTGGCAGTTCGTTGAATTCATTGCTGGCTGGCGAAAAGCGAGTTAGAAATTTGATTTCGGATAAACAACGCAAATTCAACTATTACTTTATAATGAGATTAGCTGAGTTCGTCCCTGTCTAGACAAGGACGTAATAAGAGACCATTAAAATGGAGCTCTCCGTAAGGACATTAGCTTGATGGATTTTATACACTCTTCTTATATTAAAAGAGTTGATAAAACTTTGTGACTTGGTAGTAAATTGTTCCAGAAGTATGTTTTTATTGATTTATCGACTTTTGTTTGTCTTAGCCGATTCATTTACCAAGACGGCTTTATTCTATGTATTCAGTACAGTGGTACCAAAGTAAACAATTCGCACAACCACAGAATATCAGTATTTTCCAGCGAACTATTATATTTTCTCATAACTATGACTGTAGTGATAAATTTCGCGTGAATATGAAGAGTGAGAAATGAAAAAATAAACTTTTTTTAATAAATGTGAGTGACGTAATTTTATTTGCTAATTAATTTGTCTCTTAATGTAAGATAGAAAATGCTTATTGTTATTCTCACTTTTTTTTAACATTTTCATGGACACTCTTAACGTGAGACCAAAAGTTGACCTAATTGTTTGTGTTGATGACAACATTACGCCGGTTCCATACTATCTACAGTTTGCCAAACTTTGTGAGTGTCGGCGTACATTGCTGCTTTACATTGCTGACAAACAAATGCAATACACGCTCTTTCGCGTTGACCTCTGTTCATCGATTATGAAAACTATTGCAAATCTACGTAATTATTCCATACAACATATATACCGATTAAAAATTTAAAACTTCGCAGAGAGATACATATCTCAAGGAGTAGCCAATAGTTTGTACCCTTTTGAGAAATCGTTAAAAATTTTAAGTGAAAAAGTGCCTGATGATGTGTAATTTCTGAATGAATGCTTTGGAGTACTTATAAAACCTGCAAAATAATCTGTAAACATGTACAAAGTAAGTGACAGTCCTGTCACTTTGAACATGTTTCTATGTACGCGACATCGCTCGTAGGGAGTCAGGACTTCGAGGCCACATTTCACAAAGGGCTCTTAAAACACCTCTTTTGTTGGCTTGTGTATGCAGCAATACACCAATATATTTTAACCTACCTCCGAAAAGTCAGTTATGGTATTTTTTAGGATTACTGTTTGAATGAGTTTTTTCGACATTTCATCTCAGTCATGGTCGTTCCGAAGTAGTAGGTAGTTTGTAGCTTTAAGAACGCAATTTTGACTAGAAAAGAGCTTGTGATGTTCTGATTTCTCTATAATTATGTTTTGACTTATGTTGATATCTTCGGTAGGTACTTAGATGTAATAGTTTTGAAAAAAAAATGCAGAATCCATTTTATTATGATTAATATTTCTGTGAATATTATATCTGCAGTGAGTAATCATATCAGTATGCTAAGAGGAAAAAATATGATACTGCTCTGAGAATTACATACAGTTGAGAATATCTCAGATTTCTTGGAAATTTGAAATGGTCTACACCTACATTGCTCGTATTTAATGTTTTCAATATTTACTTAATGTAAAAAGTGTGGAAGTAGACAAGATATAAAGCATATAAAATCAGTCTTTTGTAAATAAACATAGTGTTCTTCATATCTGAAGTTTATAATAGAATTGAAATGTTTTCGTGGGAGTTTCATAATTGTAAATAACTTGATAAAAATTTTCACAATAGACATTCAAAATTTGTAATCACATTCATGCATCCTCCGATTAATTCCTGAATAATAGCGAAAGTCTCTCTGTCAAGTTATCATGGCTTAAACGCTAGATCAATTTTGTTGAAATTTAGAATATATGTATGTGTATCGATAAACACCCAAGGTCAAACACATATTTGGTTTTTGAAAAATCAAACCCAAAGTGATGTAATGGGGGTGAAAGTTTGTATGTAAAACACACATGAATATTTCTGTAATATGCGGAGCTGTGCACTACAGCTAGTCGATTTATATGTAAGTAACAATAAAAATCTAATAAACACACACATCTAAAATATTCTCCAAAAGTAACGTATTTAATCTGCGTTTACGATAAAGGGTCGAAAAGATCCCGATGTGAGTATTCTACAGGCACTCGTTTGCCAACAAACACTGGAGGGTTAACAGTCTGCTGCGTAGAGGGCATTCAGAAACGATCTCCGTAAACACGAGGGATAAAATAAAAGCAAGAGTGAAAAGTAAAAGTGCAACGGCACGTTTACGAAGTCAGTTACATGTACGCATAGTGCGTGTGGCTTATTACGTTTATATACATTCTTTATGTACATAGTTTTGGAAAATATTCGTCTTAGCATCTTTAGTACTGTAAAGAAGATTAAAATTCTACACAGTGCTAGTGTAACACATGCTTTATTATGTGATAGTTAACTTTAAAGTAGGTATCATTGAAGTAGGCTGTCCTTTAACAATCGGATACGGGTACAGGGGCAATTGTAACTATATGTTATACGATATATGCAGCAGGATGATCTATGTAACGGATATTTTAAGGAATTACTAAAATGTATATGTCAAATGACGCATCTAGTTATCACATTCTATTTTCTGTAAAACTGTGGTACCTAATATTAATTGTAAACGCCTAAACCAATTTTGTTTTTAGTGGGTGTAATCACGTTCCTTGAATACGACCACTCTATCTTATATCCTACCGTAGATGTCCTGCGAAGAGACTAAGGAATAAGAACATTCATAACAGCTGAAAGTCAACAACAGCATTACTAAAGAGGGTTGACGTCACGCAGGAATTTGATCATAAAATAACAGCTGAATAATCGAACAATATTTTTTGTCACGTAACATGCCATTTTTCATCTTTTTGGGGGGATCGAATCCGGGACGTCTCGGTTCAGAGGCAAGCACTTTACTACTGCGACACCGACGTCGTCACTATGATGAAAGTCTACACATATTTTTAGGTACCTCTAGATAGTAAAGTCCGCAAAAACCAATTTTAACCGCAAAAAAAAAAAAGAAAATGGAGCTGCCATCGCGGCGGGCGATCATAACAGTTTATTTATGACTATTTACAACTTTCCCTACAAATGGCGGACAGGGCTGCCCTGACGCATATGAATCACAGGCCACTCTATACCGACGCATCATCAACTTGATAAATGCATGCGTGGTCTACACTCCTGGTGTGTTTCAGTTGGAACCGTTACTTACGCCTCCTTGGAAATATATTTGAAAATATACCAGTTTTATTATTTATTAGTGAATTTTATTTACGAAAATGTGTACAAAACCTTTTTGATAGTAAAAAGACTTTTAAGTACCTACGTCATATATATTTATTGTTACTAGAAATGATTTTTAGTGATTCAATAGAAATTTGAAAAGTAATGGTTTACATATCAATTAAATATCTATTTAGCATGTACCATTTTCATTGTGATATACGAAAATTATTATATAATAAGTACCTACTATAGCTGTGTATACACCTTAAATACCTATGTAATATTCAAGGTATTGAACTTGAATCCAAATGAAATGCCTTGATGCCAAATAAATATAACTGTTGATATGGATCTCGCCGTGCTTGAATATGGGACCAATAGGAAAATATTTATATCTTTATATGCACATATATGAGTATAATCAAACTGATTTTATGATATATATTTTTGATAGAGGGACGAATCAAACAAGCAGTAGGGAACTATCACTCCCCGTAGTTGGAAGCTACGCACTTTTAAGTCGATGCGCTATCATACAGATAATTTATCAGCGTTTTATCTCGCGATTTTTCCCGGCTAAGTGTGGGGTAGGTGATGAATCGCGTTTAGATAGAGTTTCTTTAACTTATCTCCAGAGGTAAAAGAGAGTTGGAATGGGTAGGTAACGGGGAATATGTATCATGTTAACAGGGCGAAAGGAAAAAAAAAATCAGTCAAGGAAATGAGTTACACTAAAAAAATAATAATGATTATACATACATCTTAACTTTTTTTCAAAATATTTCAAAATCACCCTATTCTTTTAAAAAGAAATGTCAAAGTTTAAAACTGCACTTTTAATAAACTGCCTTAAAGTAATTAGTATAATGTATTAAGATCAATCTTTTAATAAGCTCGAGAAAACTAAGTATACTACTTTTTCTTTGCATGTTCATGGTAAATCTACGAACCATGGTTACAACATTAATAATAGAGCGCTATTATTAATGTTGCAACCATGGTCCTACCGACATGCCCTATTTGTGGGACGTTCAAATTCAAAATTTTTTATTCAACTTAGTAATATATACGTATATTACTTGTTGACTTCAAAAAAATACTTAAGTCTACCGCCGACCTCCAAAAGCGCAGGTGAACAAGAACCACGACCACGAAGGACCACGGGATTCCATGAACTCATGGTCGCACTGATTATCTATATAACTACACTGACAAAGTATTGAAAATTACTTTTAGTTACCCTTTGCCCTCCAAAAGCTTTGACCTCCAAAAGCGCAGGTGAACAAGAACCACGACCACGAAGGACCACGGGATTCCATGAACTCATGGTCGCACTGATTATCTATATAACTACACTGACAAAGTATTGAAAATTACTTTTAGTTACCCTTTGCCCATCAAATCACTTTTCAATATCGCAACACGAATTCCCAAAAGAGCTCAGTGGTCAGTGAAAACCAAACTTTCGCTCAATATACCCATTTTTCAAAATGTTATCTCGGTCCCATTGCAATATTCAGTTCAATTCCAACGGTCCCTCCCCGGGGAATCCCAAGTATTCCAGAAGATGGTCTGGAATTAGTCTGGAATTTTAGGTTTCGAGATTGGAATGCGATTTGCGTTTGTATTTAGATACAATCGCTTCAAACTGTTGGTATTGTCGACAATGTCAGATACTGAAATTGACAGACTAGTTTGAAACCTCAGATTCCGTAAATTCCGGGAAAATAGTAATCATTGTTTTACGTTTAACGTAGAAATACCAAAATTTTAATTGTTTTTCACACCTTGATTAGTCAATAGAAAATGTACATATTTTCAGGAAACATAATGATGAGTAAATCTTTGTAGATAATAGTGCATTTATGTGAAAAATTGAATAAAACAAAGAATACGCTGGTAATACTATGCCTACAATCTGACGTATGACTCTTTAATTATCCCTTTCATCAACACTACCCTTCCCGGTTCATTCTTATCGTGCAATGCTCGGAATTAAAACCATTCTTGGTCGAAGGTCCGAAGGGATGGCCAGACAGTAGCAGAGGGTTCCGATTGAATGCGGTCTGTGGTTAGGGGCATGCTTAGATTAACCAGGATTCTATCTAGTCTATTGGAGGAGGTCTATGATATATTGAAAACATAAATGACAAGTTTGACACGTAACTTTTATTGTTATCAGAGATCTTGGGTCACCCATGGGTGCACCATCAGGTCATACTTATCATAATAATGCATTGTCATCCAGACCAAACGTGTGTAAAGAATGTCAGCTCAATCAGTTGTGGATGTGAATATCTGGTTCAAAATTAAGTTACAATATTCAACCTGTGTGCGTAGTGCTATTTACATCTCACCATCGAGTCTACTCGCAGTGAGACGCAGCTAACCAATCACAGTGTGCCATTGTGACGCAACGACAACCATACCGCAATGTAATTAGTTCGCTGCGTCTCACTTCGAATTGATTCGATAGTGAGAAGTGAAATGCAAACTTGCACTTCGCCCTCAGAACATACATTGCAAGATTTGCATGTTAAATAGCTTGTAATTAGACGGTATTATAAAATTAACAAGTCGATTAAGTGCTTCTCATTTAAGTATTTAAATATAGAACAATTCAAAATTAAATCTGACAATATTTCATTGACCGGGCAACCGGCCAGTTCTTTGGCTAAACAAGTCATACATCGAATATTTAAAATCGAATATTCGAATAAAGTCGAGTCTACATTTATGCAAAAGGCTCTTCCCTCTTCCGGCCTCACGAACACTGTCGAAATGTTAATATACCGGAAATTAAAGTTGTTTCAACTTGTTACCCTTTGGGCATGACTCTTTTACTTACATACTGTTTGTCCATGAATAAAACATTTTTGACCTTTGTTTTTGTACCATAATTACAGTAAGTCTGTTGATTACAGAAAAATATATTACGTATATTACTTAACTATATACCAGTATTTTTTCAATTGAATGTGATAAACATTCTAAAGTCTTAATCATTAAGTAAAATTATGTTTTGTATGTGTTAAATAAACCCAAACACGCATTAATTACGTTTTAGACACGAACAAAACCAAATTAATTAGTATCCAAACAAATCGTCATTAGAAAGAATCGATTGCAACGATAAAACAATTGAATTATTAAAGCAAACACGTAGAGTACGAGATAAATCCATTGCAGCCATTATTAAATCATGATTGCATGCGATCGGCACGACGCACGGTGTAATTAAATGTGATAGCCGTGCTTGCGGTTTGTCATACGGCGTGCAATGTTCGCGGTGTAGCACCACCTTTATATCACGAATAGCTGCAATTAGATATTGGGTTTAATGAAACTTATCGATTTCTGTGATTATGGTGTTATATGCGATGGTGTTGTCTCTATCGTTGTACATACACACAGAGCAGGCGGACAATCTGTCATATTTTCGTTTGATCTAAGTAATAGATACTTATTGGGGTATATGTATGAGGTATCTATTGTGTAAGTATAATAAAAATAACAGATGTTTAATGCACTTCACCACTTAAATCATAATTTTACCATCGTCACTTATCGCAACTAGTTGCCAAGAAATAATAAAAATGCCTTTTTCTTTGCTTCACACGCAGTTACAATTATATCTCCTTCTTTAACAAAAATAACATATCATATAGGTAGATATTATTACATAGTAAATTTTAAAATAATAGGAATTAAAACCATATATATACTACTGGTCTACAAGTACAATATCTGCATTGATAGTTAGCGAACCATAAATAGCTATTGGATGCATGTGTCAGTACAATACACAGACAGAGGTCTTGCTTGACATGCAACGCGCAAGTGTTAGCAGCTCTCTATAATACTAATGGTGAAGTATCAGCTGCTAGGCTTAGTATTTATACATAGATATATTATATTAAAAATATAAATATATACTGAATAAGTTCAGTGTGATACGACCTTTACTTTTTTTTCAGGGTTTCTATTTTTTAAAATAGTCCATTCTAAGTGTTTGCTGCCGTTAATTTTCAAATTTGGAACTATTTGCTTTTTACTGAACTGAATTACGCACATTAAATTTTTCCGTGGTGAATATTTTGATTTTCGTTTCAAGTAAACAATGTTTTTTTTTATGAATTTGTGCGGAATTAATCGTGCATATTAGTTTGAATGTTTTGCTCATATTAGAAGCAAAAGTATTAGGTAGTCCAGTTGTCTACCTGTGATGCTACAAAGCAAAATGATCATTTGACACCATAAATCTTTCGTAAACAAAATGCTCTTAGCTTATGAATGTAACCACAACCTTAGTATCGAGTCACTGCGGCACGTGTCAGCTCCATCGAGATTACATACTCGCGCTGATCCCCTGCTTTGCTCGATGACAATAGCCAGGTCTAGTGTTTGTGTGGTCACTGGTTTCTAATTTAGACTCCCCTCACTATAGTGTTGGTATTGCGTAGTTTTTTTTTTTCGTTGTATTCGTGTTTAAACTGGCATTTATTTTCTTTGTCATGTTTAAATACGGCCAGTGATATACGGATTTTTATCTGTACGTGAAGTAAATGGATTTTTTAACTAAATTATTTGATTAGATTAAAGGATAATAAAATCAACTGTAGTCAAAGATATAATTATCATTATCATCAGATAGTATAAAACAATGCTCGATGTCTGTCTGTCCCTATGTATGCTTAGATCTGTAACACTACGTAATGGATTTTGAGATAGAGTGATGCAAGATGAAGGTTTATACCTATAACTTAAATGGTCGGGTCTACAACGGGACGGGTCTACAAATTCACAAAGTCTGCATTTGTTATTACCTATCTAGATTAAAAATGTAGTAGACAGAGGCATTGTAGACCATATTTATTTTCCTTCAATTATATTCCTATTCAAGTGTATGTTTTTGATAATAACACATTAAAGCATAGTATTGAAATATATTTTTCACAGTATAACCGTTTTATTTCCTCTTGTTTGTTTTCATCGACACGAAAAACATTTTAGCATAGTTCATAAAATTTTACGCGGATATTGCGTCGAAAATATCAGTTTCGTTTCCGTATCGATTTGCGCCCCAAATAATAACGAAATTCATTGTACGTGGAACGACCTCGTCATATTGTTTCTGAACAAAGAATTCCAATATTTCATTAAATTAAAAATAACTTCGGAATTGTTTTAATCTCTTAGCTTTTACACATACACTCGATCAGCTAATTTCACATGAACCACAGCTAGAGGGAGCCACAAGGCTAGTTAATTAAATTTCAGCCTGTCTACTATTTCAGCTATGCCCTGAGCGGCAGGTGCGGTTTAGAGCCTATGTTATGTCCAAACAACCATGCATATTGTGTAGGCTTATATGCCACATATAAATAGCCGTTGTTCTAATAGGAAGTTTCATCACGGGGCATCGATTCAATTTATGTTCAACTTCAGCTAAAGTTTGTGTGAAAGAAAATATTAGATATATTTTCTATTGTATAAAGTTGAGGTATTACAGAATCTCCCAGAAAATAGAAAAATGCAAATAAGTATCTATTTATTTGTATTTTACTATTTTCTTTTAATAAAATTGGTTTCCCCATATACAGTTTTTAAAGAAATCCCTATATTCCTACATATTATGAAGTGGTAAGATACGGTATTTTGGGCCGATTGAATACTGTATGCGAAGTTTTATGTAAATATGAATCGATCTCAAAAAGGTACTCGTAAGGGGGGTTTTCACAATGGACGCGATTGACGACTGCTTATAGAAGTGTTCACAACTGGAAACATCACATAAAGTAGATATTTTACCAAGTACCTACTGTGGGTAACTTGTCTATATATGTGTATTTTGAACCTGTATATTATATTACGAGTAGGTACCTACCTACCGTTACACAATAAAGAAGACAGAAGGTAGAAAAACAAAATATCCATGTAAAACTTGTTATTTGTTCCAAATACGTAAACAACCAGCTACCTGTTAAGTACCTTCGTAATGAAAATACCCTTCAAAAACCTACCGACACGGAAAAATATTTTTAGGAAAATTTTCCCAAGAAAGTTGAAGGGCGGCCATTACATCTAATCTATTTGAAACAAACGTCAGGAACGTAAGCGGACTTTATTAATCGCTTCTCCTAAGGATCTAATGTTTTGCAATCTGTTTTAAGTTTTTACGATATTAAATGTTTTTATTACATTCAAAAACAATAATTAAGACACGTTTAAAAAATGAATTTACATTGAAACTAACTTTCCAATCGGTGGGAGTTTCTCATTTCAAAATAGCCTTGTAATTTGAAGTGTATTATATAATAATAATAAATGACACTCCAGGAAAATGAAATAATTGAAAAAAAACTCGTGTTATGGAAAAATCACACACAATATTATTTAAGAATTACCTAGCCGAAACTTACCTTTTGTGAACCATTCGTTATGGCTATAACTTTTGGCTATAGTAATTGTATATCCGATATCCAGTAGGGTCATAAATTGTTGGTGAAAGCTACACCTGTACTGTGTAATCCTAGACAAGCCTAGTTCAAACACGACCTCTGGACGTAGCGTAAGTCATGTCTACATGCCCAGAGAATTTAGTGATTGCCACACTCACAGCCCTCCACGGATTTTGATGGTTAGATTATTATGGGATTATGATATGGATTATTATATAATTACATGGCATACGTGGCATTATGTACATTTATTTGAATCCGAACCCGGTAGCCTATATTTGACCGGGAGTCATAACTATATCTATTCAAAATTTCACATAAATCAGCCTAGCGATTTGGCCATGAAAGCGTGATAAACAGATATACTTTCGCATTTATAATATTACTATGGATATAGATGCCCATGCAAAATATGATGCTTATTATCATACACAGTGTAATTAGCTTATTTTATATACCAAGAACATTACAGACTCAAATCCGTTATTACAAATACAACTGAGATAGAACTATAAAATCTGGTGGCACATTTAGGCAATCGAAGTGTAAATAGACCAACTGATAAATATTGGTTACTTTCATCGGTTTTCCTGTATTTTGTCGGTTATCAGTGGCGGACCATGATTCACGTTGTATAATCTGTTTGTTAGTTCGTTGACACCCCTTATCTTCGTAACTTGAGTATGTTCACACGAGCGTGAAGATAGCGTTTATTGTATGCTAACGTTTATCTTCGGATTCACTAGGTTACGTAATCGTTATTATGTAAATCTTCTGAAAGGAATTTTCTTATAAGTCTTGAAAAAGCGGTTCGTATTTTATGCATACTTAATTTGATAAATTTTCCACAGTGAGTAAGTCTCGTTCAAACAAATTAAAAATGTCCTAACTTTGATACCTCTTTACACGGCTCAATAATATTTTGCTATTCAAATTTCGACCACTGACCGAGTTGGACAAAAATGGTGGTGGTCAAGTTTGCAATAGGGAGTATTACTGCGCATTTATCCCGCCAGAGTGCCCCACTCTATGGTAGGTAAACAAAAGCGTTGCTGCCTTTTGCTAAGTTGAAAACGTTTATTTTACAGTATTTTTTTAAGACTTTCATTATATAATCATTCATTTGTGAAAATATACAACACTGTAGCATATTCGGGCGCCGAAATATTGGGAAAAATCGTTTTCCATAAGATAAAAAAACTTCGAAAACTATGGGATACGCTTCACGCTGTAAATTTTTCGAGCCAGTAAACGGTCGAAAAGAAGCTCGGAACACTTCACACGTGAAGACTTATTAAAATATGGACTTCATACACATAAGATCTTCAGTCAAAATCAAGTTTATATCAGTTTATGACTACAGTTGACAAAATAATGCAGAACATAACCTAAAATAGTGTTATTATTTTCAGGATAATCCACTAATTCCTTCCTTTTTCCTTTAAGCTGGAACCACGATTGCGTATTATTTTTGGTCGTAAATCTGCAACAATATTGAAAATTGGCGCTTTTTGGCAATCCTCCTCTTTTTGGCCTCCATTGGCAATGTTTGTGTACCTTAGTTGTACCAGTAGCGCCATCTGCCCTGAGGTTTACATAATATTGTTCCGAATGCCAGAGATAAAATGAAAAATGTATTATTTTTTTTAATATTCAATATTCTAAATTTAAAATGTTTCTTTTTTCTTACGTGTATTAATTCACATTCTTAGTTTAAAAAGTAGTTTTCTTTAAAAAACAAAATCGCGTATTCTCAATTTAAAGTATAATTTGCGTTCCATAATAATGTTAATTCAAGACGTTGGATGGGGAGCTATCACTTACCAGTAATGATAATCATGCCACGCTGCCGTGGGCAGTTGATAAAATAATTAGTTAATGTGGGGGAGTTCCCTTTGTTCCCCAATTTATCTTCACGCTTCGTCGGAGGCTCATGATAATCTTATTATATATTTGGGAAATTTCAGTACCAGTTACCAGTGCTTTGCAGTGACATTTTTTGGACTGATGTTTGAAACGATTTACTGAAAATTCATTTTAAAATTTAATTTAACCAAATTTAAAAAATATATCATCATTGCATATTTTTCTTAATTACTTATTCTTAATGACTTTTAATCACTACTAGTCAAAAATCCACATACAATATTTTATATTTGTCTAATAATAAAAACAGTAAATAATTAAGACACCGTTGGTATTGTTGTTGCCAGTAGTTTGTAGCTTCTGAGAAATAACTATTTAATATAAAAATTGACTAGAAAAAGTGCCTGTGACACCCAATTAAAGGCTAAATTCAGTATTTATTGTAAACCATGCAAATGTTTATAAATTAACGTCTATGTAACGACCCTTTAGAGACCGTCTGCTGAAAAGAAATCTATTTCAGACTGTAACAAACAAGAGCTTTATATACGATGCTGTAAAGTAATGAGGGTACAAATGAATAACTACATACATCACAAGTCGAGCGAATGAGGTTCGCTTGGATATTAAAATCCTAACTAATATTATAAATGTACCCGCTTCACGCTTTAGCTATTCCGTGGGAAATACACGCGGTCGGAGCCGCGGACGACACTAGTTTTTGAATAAATTAATTAATAAATTTTACCTTCAATTTATTCAAAAACAAGCCCATAAAATGACCCCATAATCTATATGGTGTTATTCTATATACACATTATTTTGTGAAACCAATAAAGGCCGAGTATAGAGAGAATCCACCCTCATTTACAAAGAGTTCAAATTAATTGGACGCAATTATCTTTTTGTTGCGAAATGAAACCGTCGCTGGCCATAAATTATAAGCCGGGAAGTGTAAACTTTTGCAGTTTGTTTTGCAACGCATTTGTAACGTTGAAAGTTTAATAATGCCAGGCGCTTTCTGTCGGCGATTTCGGGATTCAAGTTTGATTTTAGATTCGTATTTCGTAAAGAAAATTAGTTGTGTGTAAAAAAAAAAATGTAATGAATGATGCTGGCTAGTATTTTTATTCGCTAAACTGATTTCGAATAAAAAAAATATGAAGTATGCAGTACGAATTGGTTCAATAACATAAATAAAATGACAAGAATGCAAAATAAACTGACTTGTAAAGGTATATCGTGGCACATGCAAGATCAATTCATTAAATAGCTAGTAGCATGAGTTTTAGATTGAGAATTTGTGTAATGTACTCCGATAATAATTAGTATTGGCTGAATAAAATACACTTATTTGCTTTGAAACCATAAATCAGACTTGGAGTTTTTCATGTTCAACAATTTTATCAAGTAAATTCCATTCAATATGAAAAATATCTCGAAATAATATTCCAAATTTAAAATTTAAAATAGCGAAAAGATTTAATAAAAGATAATGTCGTAGATCGTTAGGGTAACTACACACAGCTTGTCTGCGGTCGGCATCGCATAGTTGTGATATTGAGGTATGCAGACTGCCTAGACTAGATAAAGATATTTGATATTGGACCTCGAGTATTTATATTACTAATATATTGAGAACTGGTTTACAAAGAAGCCATATAACCAGCAGCCTCTACAAGCTTCACTCATATTCCAGGATCACACTATCCAGGTATTGGTAAAAACCGTATGAAAATCCCTATAGAAGTTTTGAGTATATCGCGAACTGACAGACTTTGTTTTATAATATGTAATAAGGGCATAAACTATTATTTATCACAATGCAAAATTTGATGTTGCAGATTAAAATAATATGGCAGAAGAAATTGGTAGTATGTTACTCCAAGAATATAAAAAAATTGCAACATTTTAAAAATACAATAACATATATTATTTAGTGCCACAAGCGAGTAATTAAAAAATAAAAATTAAAAAATAATAATTTCGATTTTTATTAGAGGCGGACTTATAGTTAAAGCATGAAAATATTCCTCATAATATTCTTTCTCAGTTGTATATAAGTCTTAATGACTACCATTTTAAATAAATCACACATAAACTGAACGTCTATCAAAACTACACTTGCTCAAAAGCTAAGCAAACTGCAGAAGTATTAAATGTTTTCCGATGTTTTTATGACATTATATTTTCTAGAATTGATGATATTGTAACACAAAACTTTATGAGCAATCGTGTGAATAACAAAGCTTTGTCATTACTTAACAAATAAACCTTATAAGGAACCAGTTAAGTTCTGAAGATGCGTCACAACTTCCAAATCCAAGTAAATGAATGCCTTTGGCGGCCTTTCTTTGAATAAAGATATAAACTTAATTATCGATTAGAGCAAAGACGGGAAATATGACACGACATGTTTTCAAGTTTAGCCTTCACAGGCCAGAAAGAGCTATCTCTTCTCTCTTTCTTTAACGGCAGATCTTATTCCTAATAATCACTATATAAGTAATATAAAAAAGCTCTCGCTATCCGCCTCTTTGTTTCAAAGATTTTTTATTTTAAACTACGCAATGGATTTTGAAGCAGTTTTCACTGTCATTTAGACAATTTATGGCCGAAAGTTCATACATACATAAATGCCCCGTGCGAAGACGAGTCAGGTCGTTAGTAACATATAATGTGTTTATTTCATATATCTATTTTACATTTCCTTATAGTTTGACTTTCCGCCATAAAATGGGTCGGAGCACGTGTGTCAAGCAAGATCGAAGACAACCTAGTTACAGTCCTATGCAACATGAAAATAAATTTATTTACATATCCTAAGAATATTGTTTCAACTGGTCCAATTAAAACGAAATGAATTTCTTACCCAGGTTTGATCCGATGCCTCAGTGCGGGTTTTAATTTCAGTTCTCACTATCGAGTCACTTTGAAGTGAGACGCAGCGCACCAATCACACTGCGTTGTGGTTGTCGTTGCGTCACAATGGCGCAATGTGATTGGTTCGTTACGTCTCAATTCGAATCGACTCGATGGTGACATGTAAATAGCAAAGTCGCACTACGCACACCGTATTATGTAGGACATCTAGTCCAATCGCGATCTAGTCTATTTATCTACCTGGACTTAATGAGATATAGTCGTAAAGCTTCTAACCCATTATTGTAGACCTTCGTGCTAGTTTGGAACCGAAAGAACAACATACAATGTGCGAGATTCTCGCAGGCACGCGGTTCGAAGAAAGAATCTGGGTTTTAAACTGGACAATCTTGGAAAATCTTTTCTAGAAAAACATAGGGGATAAAACATACAGTCTCGTTCTCATCTTAGAATTTTCCCAGTGTTTTCCATGCTCAGTTTGAGCGTCGGAGCCCAATGCTTTCAAACATTTTCATGTCCACTTCGCACAGAAAGACATAAACTTTATGAATAAGAAAAAAAACATTTTCCCATCTAGTTTATCGTAGTCTTAATGAACATTTTCCATTGTCTACAGGCTGCTCTGTGTGCAGACTACAGCGTGCCCGTGGACTGCGTTGCCGGCCCCGCCCCGCGCCCCAGCTCCTTCCATGAGATATCAGCTCCTAAAGTAAGTTTTAATTTGTTTGTGAGTCTATTTCCATTGCCCATTGCAATTGTTATATTGAGACTGCACATGTCTCACTGTATTTATTATAAAACGACATTATGGTGTGTACTTATATGTTCTCTTTTAATATAATGTTATTAATATATCCAGTTTGAGCGGTTGAATAACATCAGTTTCCCTTATTTCTTCCTGCGGAATGACGGATACTTTAATAACGGATAATTTGATAAATTTCTTAGTAATTTAGTATGTTGTTTTCTATGGCGCTTTAACTAAAATTAGGTGGATAAAGTCAAGGAGTACTTTGCGAATAATTTGTTTTAGCTAATGTGTGTATGTGATGTCATACATCGTAAGAGACTTTCTCCATAAGCTACTTTTGCCCGTGGAACGTCACATACATTGTGCGATACTTCCAAATGCGGTCGTATATGGCCGCTCCCAAGAAAATTAAATGTATGTCCTATTAGTCATACCTGCAAAAATCTCACGAGGTATCAGATAGTTCTCTGACAGTAATAAATCCCATTCAAGTCACATGATGACCTTTCTTTGAGACGTGACTCATGAGTCGTTCAACTTCACTTGATGATGGTGTAACGAACTCGGTCACTCGTCCATACGATCTGAATCAACGTATCCTTTTTAAGTTCTCTGACTCAGTCTAAGTAGTGTTTATTTAGATGATGAGATAACATGGGAACTGCTTGTTAAAAGAGTAAGTTAGAGGTCATATGACAGGACGTAGGATATATTATTTAAATGATGTTCTTCGTATCATGTTTGAAGAAGTTCTCGTTTTATGATTTGTTATCCTACTAATATTATTAGACCGATTGTTATGAGATTTGGTACACGGGTAGAACATAATCTGGATTAACATATAGTGTACTTTTTATCTAGAAATTCTTACGGAAGGACGCCTCGGGGCGTCGATAGTAATTCATATTTGGAAATTGAATGCAATCAGAATGCAAAACATCGAAATATTTTCGAGTTATGCAAAAGCAAACAGTAGGGTCAGCAACAAGTGAATACTTTACAAAACACACGGATATTCTAGAAACAAGGATGAGATAAAATCCTAGAATTTTTTTAGCTAGACTAGTGCCATACAAACGAAAAATGAACATTTACTATGTAAGTAACGGTGATAAATTTCCAACCGAAAAACTAGTAGCTCAACGCTGTCATTCTTATATCAATCAAGTTGGCAATTCTAACTTAAATCACGTCTTACATGTGCTGGAATTTTCTCGTCTGACTCACTCTTGCTTCTCAATGACTGAGCATTGCGAGAGGAATATCAATTAGTATTTATAAACAGACATACAATTCCATAGTAATGAATGGTTTAATTATATTAATCATCATTAAACAATAGTCAAGGTAGGAGTCCTGTGACAGTGACTCATTTCGTATAAAAATGACTTAGTCATCCCCAATACGTCAGTCTATGTGCAACGATTGGGGGTGTGTCATTGTTTAGACTCACGCGCAGGCATTGTGTCGTAATGGTTTAGATAACGTAGACGCTCATGAATAAGATCAACAAAGTGGGTGTCGAGAGAAACAATAATGTTTTTTGTTTTGTATCGTCTACGATAGGATTGTTTTAATTTTTTGCCGTCATAGACACAGGAACTTATCTTTGTATAATATTGCTTTATGGGAAAATGTTTTGCAATGATTGATTCATTACAAAACATTTTCCAGTTCCACATAGCAGTTAAAATTATCATATATTGACTTGAACAAGCAACGATGTCGTCTTTTATTAAAGTGATATCAATAAATTTTATTTTTAGGTAGGTAATACATATTTTAAAAAAACCTTGCTTTTCCTGTAATATTAATATAGAAACAAACTAAACATATTTATTGTTTTATACCATATGTAATAATAAGAACATTTTAACATGCATGTGGCTGTCGAGTTTGGAAGTACTTGGTGATGTTTCAAAAGCGCTGGCCACAAATATATGCGAAGATTTTGTTTTATAAATCATAGGAATTATAAAGAGATAAGTATTTGCCATTTAGATTGAGACAAGCCAAGGTAACATTAGGTAATTTAAATTCCATCCCGTTTTGAAGTAGCGTATTCGTAGAAATTATTCGAGGTTCTACTGGTTTTGTGACGCAACGGAATTGGCGTTTTGGCGACCTTGATATCAGGATTCGAATCCGGTTCTACTTTTATTGACTTAGCATTTTTCACTGAATGAGGATGAATATTTTTTGCGAATTATAAAGATAAAATACTGTGCGGCGAATTACGATGTCAGCAAGTGTATACTATTGTAAGTAACAAACAAGTTTATTTGTTAGACAAATTAAAAAACCCCCGACTTTCAATATTCATGTAGCTACAACTTTTGAATGATTTTCATGAAACATGGCTAAGAACACTCGATATAACCCAAAAATCAATGACAAAATGTCAAAAAATCTATGACACAAAAAAAACTAAACGAAAATCGGTTTATCCGTTTGGAAGCTACGATGATACAGGTAAAACTTATAACATACACAGACCGACACGTAAAACTTATAACACCACTATTTTTGCGTCGGGGTCCAAAATCGATTTTCTGTCACTTTAGAGGCATCGTGAATAGTGAATTCAAAATCACAAACTTTGTTATTTATGCACAAGCATTACTCTGATAAGGAACATAATATTATTCTTAGATGTATGTTGTAGGCATTAAAGTTATTTGAACATTTTTAAGGATTGTTTATTACAGTCTCTGTTTTATGCGCAATAATTTACAAGTGTTGCAGCATAATGTTATTCATTATGTCTGTATCTACTTACAATCTCGCTTCCATTCTTGGTGCGTCATACAGGCTTCCCCTACATGACGCGCGCACGCGCAAGTTGCTGCGCAGACTTTGTCCGGCGTCCTAGATAAGCGGCGGAACATTGTACGACGCGATGCGTTGCTGAAAGAGTCTTTATAGCGATAATATAATCTGTAGCTAGTATTACTCATTTGATATACGAGTAGTAGCATCGCCTCGCGTCCTGATGCCTTACCGTGTTTGTCTCTCAACTAGGAAAGTTCACACTGGTTTTTCAGACTGACGAATATTTTTTATAAATAAGCGACGTTAATCTTATATAACAATTAGGTAATCATTAATATTTATGTCTAGAATATACGAGGTACATCAATACAGCTAATAAAGAGAATTGTCTTTTTTGTGAATTTTTTTCGCAATTCGGCACAATATATAAAAATAAAATGTATTATACCTACCTATATAACTTTCTTCATATTTCTTATTTTTTCATATTTATTCTCTCTCATTTGGGCGTGTTCCCAGTTACATTCTTGGCTAAGACGCCCCAAAGCCCGGGATTCGTTAAATATTATTCCGCTCTCCTTTTATGATTGGCCTTCCCGGCGTGAACTGTCTATGGATACCCATAGTGTGTACTGTTATTACCTATAAGGTGTTGAGCTTTAATCATTTAGTTGCCTCACGAGATCTTCAGGAAGATGTGAAGTAGTTTCCATTTCTAGGGCGGGAAACACACGCGTCTTAATATTTCTAAACAAACCTAAATATCAATTTTGTTTATGACGTGAAAACATTAAGTATGACCTAGACAGAAAATACTTTGCGGTTATTACATCATTGGAACAGATTTTACTAGAACATTACTCATACATAACCGGCAAACTTCAACGGTGTCACATTAAATGACCAAATTTGGAGTCAGGTTTGTCATGCTCTACCCTAATGCATTACACATTGAGTACCGAACTATCAACTTTACCCCTACATTAAGTTACTAGCGACCAGCGATAATGTTTGGTCTGAAATTTTACATTTGGTTAATTTCTAAAAAATGTTTTTTTCTCTATTTGTAATTGATAAATGCTTGCATATCACCCAAAGATGAGTTTTCAGCCTCAGGCTAGACTGATGTTAAAAATGCACTCAAATCCTTATACATTATAAAACATCCTTACATATTATAAAACAAAGTCCCCTGCCGCGTTTGTCTGTCTGTCTGTTCGCGATAAACTCAAAAACTACAACACTGATTTTCATGCGGTTTCCACCTATAGATAATGTGATTCCTGAGGAAGGTTTAGGTGTATAATTTATCAGGTTTTTTGCCGAGCGAAGACTGTACGGGCCGTTAGTAACTGGGAACTCGTTGCTAAGAAGTAATAATTGCGTAACAACATATGTTAAAAATTATATAAATTTTTCACACTACGTATTCTTATTTTTAATCTGGATTACATTTCATCATTTTGGTTAACTATATTTAAATTACAACATTAGCACTAGCCTTGATCTTCTATTATGCTATCATAATTAGTATGACGGTGATGATTTTCGACACCGTTCTAACAACGTATACAACTGACAATATGATTGGAATTGGCTAAGTAATTTTAAGGCGTTGAGGGTTAATTTTCAGAAAAATCTGAAACACATATTCATTAATTTGTTGTAAACAACTAAAATCTAAATTTTCAAGTCACTCGTCACAGAATTTACGAAGACACAAACAAGTTGTCGACTTTTTTTCTATCAAACCAAGTTGGGTATTAGCATAACCAACATTAGCATAAAATTGTATTTTTTTAATAAAGTTTATGACTTAAACCGCACTCCTATTAACGTAAACGTTAAACAGCGTACACCTGCCCCATAAACTGAGTCATATCCACGTGCATCCGGGACATATGTGACCTGGATGGGGAACGGTTGAATCATTCCCTTTTATGTTACCAACTCTTTATCTGGAGTTTAAAATTAAGGGCCAGTTACATCAATCGCAGATCGAGATTGGTTTGCGCCTGGGCTTAAACTGGCTATAAAAGTTTTTGCCCAATACCATACAAAGTGCCTGCGACAATTATAAATACGAGGATATTTTTTTGTAATGATTTAATGAACATTATGTTTATTTGAATATCGTGATTAAAGTGAATCGCCTTGATTTTCTTTTTATTCATAAATATATCATTTTTCTGTGTCAATTTTATATACAATATGAGTGGCTGGAATTGATTTTTGACAGGTATTTTTAAAAAATATTTTTGTTATTTTAAAACAAACTCTGCCTTCGCACGCTCTAATAGGCCGTTTTAGATATATGAACCCTCGTTAATAAATTGTTTAAATAACGTAATATTTTTTACAGAGAAAACTGCATCAAAATTGTTACCGTGAGTTAAAAAAAACACGTGGTGGACGATTTTGTTTTATACTATGTAATGATGATAATTATGTATAATTTTATTTTTATAAAGCACATTAAATCTGATTATCTTTTTTTTATTTTTTGTTGATTTATATGAAAAGGCGAATTATAATGAGAATATTTTTTGCGAAATAATAATTTAAAAAAAAAATAGTTTCAAACGCTTACCTTTGAAACAAAGGCTGTTAAACAGTTAGCAAAGAAATAACGAGATTAGTCACAGGTAGCAATTGCAGTAAACAACTCATTAAGAATCACTAACTGCCCATTCTATTCGCTGCCTAATTAACGATTGGCTACCGACATGACTCATAGTCTGATGGGAATGAAATATTCAAGATTATTCAAGATTTACAATTACTCCTAAATGTAACCAGGGACAAGTGAAGATGAGAGAGAAAGAGATAGATACTCAAGGGCTTAGAAAAAAAACACCGAAACGTAACAATTTGTAACTCATTTGTTACCCAACTAGCTCAAAGATTTCCTTTTTCTAATCCATTGATAAATTAACAATGCCCTCTCACTTCCGCAGATAGTGTATTGTTTCGACTGTTAAAAATCAACTTGCTTCGTCGAAGTAAATGAAATTTATGGCTATTTATATTTTTCACTTTGTTATTTAGATTTTTAAATAATAATTTTAATTTAGATAACTGCTTACTTAAGCAAGCAGTTATCTAAATTAAAATTAAAATTCTATTCTTAAATTTAAATTCTTTCTAATATTTAAATTCTTCAGTACTAAGACATTTCTTCCGGCGCGAGATGGGTTTTAGCGAATCATCGTTCAGGTAATTCTAGGTAGGTACAATATAATTAATAGGTATATGAAAAAGAATGAATGGACGGAGAAAGGATGTTAAAGTATATATGTTACGGCTAAACCCTGTAGTGCGTCTAGACCTATATACACACACAGGCACATCGGTGTTTACCCGTAACATATATACATAAGTAATAAATATACATAGATACTAAAAAAATTAGGAAATTCTTCACGACAAATTCGAAGTTTAAAAGGGTGTATAATGAATATCTAAACTATATTGAGAATAAACAAAATAGAATATATGAAATTAATTACAAAACAAAATGAAATTATCATTAACGCAGAGTGCAATTAAGGTTTTTGCAATAAACAAAAATCATATTGTGAATTTGTAATACAGTGATGTCATCATACAAATGCAGAGTGCATTCACCTTCTCACGCTGAGATCACGGATGACCACAACGCCCTCACAAATAGCTGAGCTGGTGAAACCATGGCCTTTTGTTTGATATATCTTGTGTCGATAAACTAAAATCCACTCTTGTATCGATAAAAGTAATTTTCGTATTATTAGATGCCATATAAACAATGCTTTGTAAGACTTTAATTGTTTATTTACATACAAAACATAATCATTTTGGCATGAAACTTTCCTTGGCAAATAAAAGCTTTTTGCTAGTATTGAAAAAGAAAGAAAACTCGAATGACATAGGGCTTAAGTACATTATTTATTTATTTATTTAGATACTATAAAAATAAGATAAATTGATAAATTATAAATGGGATAGCAGGAAGGCACTTTTATGAATAAAACTGTGTATGTATATGATTATTGAGTTAAGTTAACACTATAAACAAATTTATTAGAAAAAAAATCAGAGTGGTTATTGAGAAAATGACATCATTTAACATATTGCTTGAATGTTAAAATTAACGCCTCCGGTCTCGGTATACAGAAATGTTCTTAAGGTAAACACTTGAAGCTAAAAATGATAAAATTACTTTACACATTTTTTCCATAGTTTGGATAAACATTTATTTTAGCACCGTCTGATGACGATTTTCATGAATCCATGATCTAATCGTGCGTAAAGAGTAATTCATAATGGCACGTTATGTAAAAATATTATGTGTGTATATAATTATAATAATGCTATTAATTACAAAATAAGTATACCTTTTCTGAATAAGTAATTTCTAGAAATCGAATCAAATTTTATAGATAAAAGTAGAATTTATTTTTCAAATTTAATCGTATCTATGTACGTAATTAGAATTGATTCCTAGAAATTACTTAGGCGCAGGCAAGATCTAGTTAATTCCTGTTTAATTGCTGTTGTTCTAGTTATCTACTTGTAAACATTCTGACAACTAGAATAGACAGTATTGAAATTAATGTACTTGATTAATTATTGTCTCTATCTGTATAATGCTACGGTTATCATCGAAGAGCGGCTGCACCCAGGTTTAGCCGGCTAGAATTAGGTGTAGCCGGTCTCAGTTGGCTACACCTAGTGTATCCTGCTTGTGTCAGGC
Organism: Plodia interpunctella; assembly: GCF_027563975.2. Lineage (NCBI taxonomy): Eukaryota > Metazoa > Arthropoda > Insecta > Lepidoptera > Pyralidae > Plodia > Plodia interpunctella. The sequence continues at coordinate 5,497,767 of NC_071308.1, read as the reverse complement.
TGGACCAAGGTTTAGCCATTATCATATCGGCTAGATTTTGGTGCAGCCGGTCTTCGATGGCTATATACTGCGGTTGTGTATAACCACCGAATTAAACCCAAATAAAGCCACACTTCAGGGTTAAGTCGTAACATGCACAAATACACAAACAACGTATCATAGTGCTCTGATTTTTTATTTTATTAAAATACTAGCGCCCCGTCCTGGCTTCGCTCGGGTAAAAACATAATAAACCTTGATCGTGAATCTATTTGTTGGTGAAAACCGCATGAAAATTCGTCCAGTAGTGTTTGAGTTTATCGCAAACGCGGTATATAGGGTGGACTTTGCTTTACAATATGTAAGGATATACATTTTTGCCTAAACAGTCTTGTGTTTCACATGACTGACTCCTACATAGTAAAAACAAGGGTTATCTCCATAATATCATTCCGAATTTTGCATACAATTACATTTAAATACGGGTTTAAGTTATATAAATAGTTAAATTGAGATTAGTCTCACTAGTCTTATTGAGATATATTAAGTACATCGTAAAGCTTCTAGCCCAAACATTAAATTATATTTACTAAACAAGTGGTACAATGCAGGGATTCCTTGAAACAGAACGGTTATGCTCCCTGCACAAGTTGAACAAATGAGAAGCAGGTCTAACCAGTTTCCTTACACTTTATATAAAAATAAAACTTAATAGACTAATTAAAATTTGTGCTTACGTTGTTGTGTATCGGTTTCAAGGGTGAGCGAGAAACGAGTGAGTTTAGAAAACCCTAGTCGACAAAGCGACGTATATACCCCTGGTGTTGCAATCGTCCATTGTCCACAGTGCCTATTTTCCATTAGATGTACCGTATGCCTGTTTGTTTACTGTAGTATAAAAAAGATTATATATGGCTAAATAGCTAGGAGCTATCACAATTTAAAAAAAAGAGTTAAGGCCATTATTATTGCAATTCATGAAATTTTCTTATTATTTGAAGAAAGAAAAACTTAATAACCACTCCCATTTTTGTTCACGGCCGTAAAAACTTATTCATTCTTAGAATTTGATAACAGAATTCAATTATTTAATTACAAATACTTACTGTGACAACAATATTATTTGATTAGTTATCAGTTATACCTAATTACATCACATCCGTAACTTGAAAAACAAAATTAAAAAAATAGTAAAAATAAAATGTCTCGTCCCACATGATATTTCGTAAACAGATTTAAATCACCAAGACCCGATGTCATATAAAAAATACGTAGGAGTAGTTCACATTCGGCGTGTGAGTCATCCAAACCAAACGCAGATGGCCAAAAATATGGGCGCAGCTGTGATGTTAATGCACCTTTATTTTTTTGTAAAAGTCACAAGACTGTCGACTATAGAAAATGTGTGTTGAGTTCGCCAAGTTTAGGACAAACTGAGCCGCAAATACTTACGTTTTTTTTAATTGTCAGTATTTTTGTTTTTGGCCAGCCAGATATTTCAGATCAAGGGCAGCAGATTAAATAGATGATAGTCATATACATATTACACCAGGGTATAAGTATTAATTATGGGAAGTGTGTACATCCATAAATATAGATCAAAGTGAAGGAACGCAGAGGGTATCCTATGTAAAAAAAAATATGTGCAGTTGATCTATTTAATTTTGTGTCCTGAAATCCAAATGCAATAGTGCAATAAAATGCAATAGTTTTTATCCTACAAGTAGTATTATAAGGACCTACGTATTACTTGGCTTATGTTCGGTATTCTGGCTTTAGAATGATTTCACATATCAAATTTCTTTGATCAATTTATAATGTTCTATTTTTTCAAGGGCATCTATATTCATTGTAAGACCATAAAATTTTCTGGAAAACTAATATCGAAAAAATGTGATAAGTGAAGTTCAAATGTGTCTGTCGTAAAAATAATATTGAAATCTATAAAATATAAACATTTAATTTGATTCAATAAACTAATATAAGATCAACAACAATTTGAATAATCTTATTGCGCTTTGCATTTGGTTACGCAAAAACGCGATGGCCATAAAAGGTCGCTGCGATTAAATGCCAAACAAACTCTCAATTAAACTACTATCGGCTTGCTTATAACTCCACTAAACTTTGTGTTTTGCTGGCTAGCATCTACTCTCAGCTCTGAATGTCTCTGTTAAACAACCAGTGGACTGCAAACAAATGATTCTAAATGCCAATATCGCGCAGCACCAGTTTTCACAGTACCACTGTTTCGAAACGCACTTGCAACTATTTCTAATCTAGTTCGAATCTATTTTAATTAGTTGCTCGACCCAAAGCCCACATTTCAATCATAAGTACATTACTCATGTTTTCCACTATCATTGTTAGCAAGGCAGCCATTCTAGTATCGACCACATAAACGACCTCAAAACGGCATTCGACCTAGTCGAACGTAATCTAACATAAGTCGAAATTTGAACGCGAAAGTTTACGTTTCCCAACTCCGAAATACTTACTCTGATACTTAAGTTTAATCTAGTAAAGTTCAAAATAACTTGGTATTTCTGTGGACACGTGCGGAATGGAGGTATTAATGGAGTGGGGCTTTGACGACAAAGCAGTATAGCGCTTCAGAATTCCACGGTGTTTAACGTGTGGTATATTTCTACAGCGCTGCAGCGCAGTCGGGGTTATTACGGACGCGATGACTCAAGCCTCGGTAAACAGTATGCGGGACGATGAGTCACCGTTTTACACATTCGCGTATAGCATTTGAGTAGTGTTGTCAGTCTACAGTTGGACTCGTCAAGTAAACGGGCGGTCCTAGGCGTTAAAAAGCAGATCTTACTGCCTAGATATAGGTACATTAGTTGGTGATAATAGGACATAGTAAGAACAAGAGTGTAAAAGTGTGCCTTGTAAATATCCGTGTGTGCGTAGTGAAACGATCGATAACTAGTTGATCGATGTTCTGTGGATGCCCTGTTGGATTGTAAAATTGGATTGACTTATAATAATGCCTTCTAACAAGAAGTTGATATCAAAAATGCGACAGATTGCGCAGTGGATACTGGTAGTGCATGTGGTAAGTTTAATATTAGACTAGTTATACTGCGCTGAAGACATTAAATTTTACTAAACTTGTGCTAAGCTAACTTGTGCATTTTAGAATATATTATCTTTTTAATAGAGTTTAAGTTACAGTTAGGATATTTTAGAATTTTATAACTATATTGAAAAATTGAAAAAATATATACAGTGTATCTAAAATCGTAATAAAAGAATACCCGAAGAAAGAAATCAAGTAAGCAGTACATATTGATTAGACGATTCTCCCATCTAGAGAGTTGACTTAACTAAGTTACAAGTTGGAAGAGCAAAGTTTTGCTCCAATAGAGAAGCAATCCCTACGTAGGTACTTTACTCTAGGGTAGCATCTCTTAAACACATAAATGTATCTACGCTAAAAGACACAAATATTTACATTGACTCACTGCTCAATAAAATAACTTAAAAAATTAACATATTTATCATTACACACAAAATGTACAAATATTAAACAAAATGTAGAACTGGGGAAAAGTTCTATTCAAACCCAACATTAATCGACTCACGCGTGCCACAAACTTCTTGAATTCTGAGACTCCTGTCACCTACAAACGTTTATCTCAACCCATTTGGGTTCCTTTTCGGCGTTTAATAAACATTTAAAGGTACTTAATAAAAATTCTACAAATACACAGTGACAGTTGAAGAATTACAACAAAAGAAACAAATTGGATCTGCGACGAGTGATGACCTCTCCAATTTTAACAATGTAGACGCACGCACTCATAGAGATCTGTTGAATGAGATTGGTTGAGTACCCTGGGCATTGTGTAAGCTTAACTCAACTCTTAAGCTTAAACAAAATAAACAGATAGATATTATGTCTAAACTCCAGTAAATTCTAATTAAAAGGTACTACTTCAATGTGTTGTAAAAAATATGATAAAATTCATAACGTATGTTTCCATAGAAATTAGCAAATATTCATAATGATAAAAATGGATGAAATCTGCAAGGAGGTGTTGAAAATTTCTTGCATAATTGCTCCTTTCACTGAAACATTCTTAAGGGTCTACTCAAGAGACTGTCGGCCCTTTGGGCGATTCGGACAAGCAACTCAGTAATTAAGCTTATTTCCTACGCTTGTTTTGCCATTTGAAACAATTGCGGGCCCAGTTTCGTCTTAATTAATTTGTCGCACAATAACAAGTCCCTATTCTATAAGTATTGTTACATAATTATGTTAAAATATATACAGTGACATAAACAGATTTAAAAAAGTACCAATAGTCCTAAATCATAACGCATTACCATAAAGGTGACTGTTATAAAAATATTTCGAATAGTCATCTCTAAAAAGCGTAAATATTTTGAATCAATTCTCAGCACGTCACGGTTGGTAGACTAGACAGATAAGAGACATTCAGGGCTCGCAGCCAACAAGCTCAAAATAATTGAAAAGCACGTTCGCATCGCCTATGAAAGTGAAAGAATAAAATACAATCTGTTTAATTCAGTTGGACGGGACCTGTTTGCGGTTTCTGGTTTGCCGAACGTGATCAGACGCGGGTTGGCGGCGACACGGCACTGACCAAGCCAATTGTCGGGGAACGCAATGAAATACTAACGAATTCACTCCTCTCTTGGTATTTGTCCTAAAAAACATAGCTGCAGCAGAGGACTAACTGTCATCGGAAAATTCCATTCCCTTGCATATTATTATCATCTCGTAAGATAAATCTAATGCAAACAGAGTCATTGAATAACCAGTACCGGCGTCGTTGATTTACTTATTGTTATTGTAAACAAAGCCCGCAGAGACGTCTGTGGTGAGTCACACAATTCCATCTTTAAGATCTACATCGTGCTAAGTGATGCATCAATTAGCATCATCATATTTCACATTCCAAGGGCGTATTTGTTTTTATGAAAGTATAATTAGTTAAATTAGATACTGACTTTTTTTTTACATTCCAATTATCATTCCCACTAAATTAACAATGCTAATAATAAAAATAGATTTATTTGAGTAGGCATAATAATAGAATCGTAAAAGATTACTACATAAGTCGTACATTTATTTCGAGGTAAATTCAACCTAGGCTGCGGATATTACCATATCGAAGTCACGCGACACTATGGCTATTTTCGCCGTCGTTCCAGAAGGCGTGTCTGGTATTAATATCCCAGGGTGAGTCATCTCGTCGTTTGAAATCTGCGGCCTGTCCCACATCCTTCATACTGGTCGGATTACTCATAGCGGGCGAACCCGGAATCTTATGTAGACGACATGATTGTTACTATTTAATTGAGCTTTGTTGTTAAGGAAAACAACGTGTCAATGAGCTTTATAGTATTTTATGTTTTCTTAGATGTCGTAAATTCTTAAATTTAATTACACACAGTGATATAAATCATTACTATGCTACCAAGTATTTGTTATTCTACCGGTCTCCAGTAAGAAAATAAACACCTAAAAGGTAATTTGATTAACTATATATTTACTATAATTGGCGTTTCATATGACTTTATAAACTCTGTTGAAAATATTTTAATTTCAACATTGTAAATTTTCGTTTATTGACTGAATATGTTTATGAGTCTCAATTGATTGCATTTTCTCATATTAACTAGTTAATGTCATTCTTCCTCATCCTTGTTGAATCGATCAATACAAGGTCTTTTATTGTTCCAACTGAGCGTTAACTTCCTTCCTTTGCATTTAATTGCACAGTTTTGTATTTCCAATCACAAATTAAAATGTAGTTGGCATTCAGTCACCACGGTAATTTTTTTTAGTAGACGATTTCGTATATATATATTTTATTTTATTTCAAACGTTCCACTAGGTACTATCGGTAAATAAAAAACAAACAGTTTTCATAACAAATGAGTGTTCCCCTATCAATAGTAGACAATATTATATCTTATTTAAGCTTTCAATATCTTTGATTCTTTCGATAATTTCGGTAATGCTTTGAAGATATATAAATGTTGTTTTCTTTGATGTCACTTTATGAAAGATAGATATTTAAAATAGTTCAGTATCAATATTTGCGCAATCTTTACATCCGTCCGTCCTGCATGAAGTACATAATACACATTACACAGTGGCAGTTAACGTTGTACGCACAGGAAGTGCGCTGTTGGTTGACTACTATTCCCCCATTATGCGATACAAGATACAATTGATGAATAGCCAGACGAGAGCATGTGTGCCCAACAGAATTCAATTTGATCCCTTTCAGCTAACCCTTATGGATGAATTGCAGCACTGATTTGAATCGGTAAATAAAACGAGACTCCATAGACACGAACCATCTGTTCCTTAGTTTGAAACTGCTGACTAATGATCACGGATTTTAATATAATTTTTTACAAAACTCGTGTGGTAAATTCAAAGGTTTCATTTTTACCTAATGTATATTGTATATACTTACTTACTTGTTGAATGATGTTTTTAGTTAACTAAAGTAGCCTTTTGTCTAGACCACAATGAATAATTAACTAGCTTGTTTGCACGATTTTGCTGTTCATATTTATCGTTGTTGTCACTTTTTCTTTGTTCCTATACGGTGTGACAAGTTTCTACACTACTTACGATTAGAGTTCAAGAAATACAAATAAAACCACTAACTAAATTATGAGTACACTTTATGTTACATACCTGTTTATTTATTTGTAGTAATCAATGAGAGTTTACAATACCAACAGATGTTTTAAAACGAATGTGTAATGAACTCATTAGTATAGGTATTTCAATTATGTCATCTGACCATTGGAACGGAGCTGGTTCGCCCACTTACGGACAAACACACTCCACAAAATATAATACAATTTATGTTTCAACAAAATAAAGTATTTTAAGGTCTGTAATTAATCATCCCTACAAAATATGCAAATAAAGAAATAGCTACGCAGACATTGCAAATCAAAACAGGGGTAGACTCGTTTAATTATGTAAAATAAATAATGCATTGAAAATGCGTTGTAAAATATAATGGAAATAGAAAAGTGTAATCGTAGTTTTGACTTATCATAAATATACTAATCTTCAAACCCTTTTGTATTAGTTTTAACGAAAACAAATGTTATAAGACGTCAGCAGGATTCTGTTGTTCATTGAGTAGATAGGTTATTGTTACTACTATTTACTTTGAATACAAATAAAATATGATCAAAATATGACAAATATGGTCTTAATTTGACATAAAGTGTCTCGCAATAGCGAAATTTTGATTATACTTAGTTAAGTTTTCTATCACAGAAATAATTATAATTTTTTTTCGTGGCGTGTGGTTCCTCTCTAAAATAGGACCACTCCATATTCTCTTGTGAATGTCGTACGAGGCGACTAAGGGATATACAGCCTTGGTAGCTAATAGGCAACAATAGCATACCATAAGTACAAAATGTTGAGATTATTTTTTTACGCTGATCCCGGATTTCGAGGCGTCACAACCCCGAACGCAAATGGTAACGTGCAAAGATGAGAGATTGTAATTGTTTTATTAAAAAATTCTGTACCTGCTTTATTTTGAGAGGCCTTCGTTAAACAATGCGCCAGATGATACGACCCTTCTATAGCAAAACTTTGAATAAGACTGCCCTTAGGGCTAAACCGGTTTGCGCCTTTATTTCGTTTTTCGACTTCTGCCATTCGGGGTTTGTTCCTACATGTGCTTTTGTTTGTGCCATATACTATAGAAAAAACATATTTTTTCTCTATCCTTCGAACTTTATAACATATTTTAATTATTATGAATTCACGAATTCAACAACGAATATAAAAACAAAACAGCCAGTTGTAAAATTGTCAACTTCATTAAATGTGCAAATGATTTGAATTTGCAACGTTTCCTTCAAGCTGAGATCGATAATCATATTGTGGCACTCAAGCATTGGTTTTAGTAAATTCTGGTAGAAAATGACCATACACAAAAAAAATGAAAGTTACAAATACTAATAAAAATTCAAATATTGTATTATGCAGAAGCATTTGTAGGGACCAACAAGAGCTCACAGTTTTAGTACATTGTAGCCTTTTTTGTGCAGGCCTTTTCTCTCGCCTGATCGAATGATTCGTGAGGGCGTTTAACTTTAGTCACGAAATCTCGTTTCTGTAACGTTTACATAACATACATGTAGTGTAGGTACATGTTTACGTAAACACTTTCCGAGTTTCGCTTCAATCCTTCCGTAATTTAACCCTTAATGAGAGATTGGTGTCCCTTATGGCCGGAGGCGCGGAAGCGAGGTCTCATCACCAGCGTTAATGATCTGTAACCACCCGAATTAAACAGATCTTATTGGAACAAATTAGAAAACGTAGGAAAAAGTCATGTGCTATTCGGTGATAGAAGATTATGAACAGATTGTGTAATAGCAAATGCAATTGCTATTTACATCCAATTCAATGCGTAAATAATTAACATTGGATACACTTACATCATTTTATGTAATGGTCGCACAAGTTTAAAATGTATTGATATTATGTAATTTATTATCACATTCCGAGAAAAAGGACAATCCGAAATTATATCTTCGTAAAATTTACGAAATCACATCATAAAAATTTGTATCGTACAACACCGAACTAAATTTGGCAGGGTCCTTCGAATGTTATCACCTCATCGTATCGTCGATGCAAGCACAATATCTCATAATATTCTTTATATCCGTCCCCATAAACACAAACGGTTCTGGTAATGACGCCGGCCGAGGGGAGAGAACGTCTAACCGACCGTTACGGTCGCCGGATATGTGACCGCTGCATTTTATTACCACTTTACTCTGCCACGTAATCGACCTTCATGATGAAGGGCTTCTTCCCAACTAATAGTCCCCAAGTATTCATACCTCACATACCCTCAAACGTTCCAGAACCGTTAACTTGTAATCGTGTCCCTTGTTTCAGGTCGAGTTTATAGAAGCCTATTGCACACCGAGAGACACAGCGCGTCGCTCTCCGCAAAGAAGTCGCCGGTCTAGAGAACCAAAGCGATCACCAGACACAAACAAATGGCGTTACGACTCCCGCCGGTCTAATTACGACTTCGAGTCTCGTCGCGCATACGACTACGAGTCAGGCCGCAGATACTACGGCAGAGAGTTAGACGGTGACTCAGGACGACGCGTGGAATTTGACGCTGAGTCAGCACGGCGACGCGCGGACTACGAGTCGGCGAGGAGGACAGACTTTGACTTGTCAGCGCCTGGTGTCTCCAGGCGTAGTCCTGAAAGTGCCCCTGAAGGCACAGCGGAGTCCCCCCCGGAACCCGCCCCCTCTGCCCCACTGAGACACGAGAGACCCTCGCACCACAGGTCTCAACCTTATTACGAATCAGGTGAGTTCATGCTATGAGATAAGATAACTAAAAAAATTAATTTCACATTATCTATAGATGAATTAATTTATCGTTTGTATTTTAATGTTGATGTCATTATAGTTCAGTCTATTGTACCTAGTAGAAATAAGTTTGTTATCACAAGCTATCCAAGTAAGATTACTTTTGTCGTTGTAACCAGAGTCTCTACTTCCCGTTGTTCCACAATATCGTAATAATAGAATCAAAAAAGCATAGAAACAAAATGGCATTGTAACATTATACTCGCAAAAGACCGATAGGTGTTTTATACTATTAGTCAGCGAGAATAGAATGAACAAATTACAATTCTATTGAAATGTATTTCGTTCTAGTAATTGAATTTTATAAATTATTACATTTTTTTCTCCAACTTGAAGGGTTAAAACGTGCATTTTGCAGTAACTGTTGGGTACAAGTTTTTCTTTGCTTGTTCCTTTTTCATAATTTGGATTTCTTGTAGTAGTAGTAACTACAAAATTCCTCTAGGTAACATCTTAATAACACGGCTCTTAGTTTTAAGGGCAGCAGACATAGCTCATCTCTCATAGGACAAAGAACTTTTCTACTGCTCAGCGCTCCTTGTAAAAAGCATTGTGCCCGGTCCCCGCGGTTTTTAGTGTAGGATCTTGAATGCCTGACTTATTTTATAATAGTTTTCACAGAAATTTGGATATTTTGTATTCAAAATTGTTTAGATAGCTAGTACGGAATGTAATGTTAAATAGAACTTGATAGTATTACACACAACTATCAAGTAAATACACCTATTAAAAGTCGGATTTCTCTAAAACTATTCGCACATGATGCATTAAAAACATCTTTGTTAAGCTCGTAATAATCTTGTACTTGCTTCAATAATTCCTTATTTTTCCATTACCCAGGGACGTAGGCTCAACTCTATTGCAACTACAATAGCACTTTTAATCAGCCTTTTGTCGTATGTCCGCCGGTCTAGACTGGAATTATGTCTGTAATAAGCCTTTCTGATTGCGTTTCTCTTTTTCAGCAAATAATTTTCTATCAGGAAATGTTTCATAATTTCTACTAATCGGGAAGCTACAATGTTTTTGTTGGTGTTTATTATAATAATAATTGTTGCGTTCTTAGGTATTAATTATTTTATTTTTAAAATTTACCACAAGGGTTTTAGCAAAGGTACGGTAGGCTCGCGACGAAAAAACATTTTTTTTTAATTTATAGGAATATTGAGCTATTATACATACATTGATTTCGCCCAAAACCAATCACAAAAAACCCCAAAAAGTGCTATAGAAGCCACAAATGAATCGTCAATGTAGATTTGAGCTGACGATTCAGAAAGACATTTAACACGTTGATCGCGTCGATTTAACAAATTCGCATCGGGGCTGGTCAGCCACGCGGAAAAGCAATTACTTGCGTAATGACGTCACTTACTTTCCCTCCCCCACTCACGGTGGTGCTAATAGACAATTTGCCCAGGTTTTCGCCGTTTTGTTTGAACGACATCATTGTAATTTGACTTTTCAATACTTCTATCAGTCTTTCTACTCATTGTGAAAAAGTAGTTTATTGTTGGTTTAATTGTAATGATACTGTAGATCTAAATAATGTGTTTGGAAAATAAAACAAAATGCAGTGCTTTAAAGAAACTTTAAACAATGGCAATGAAAAACGCAAATAAGGTACAAATAACAGCAAACGCTGAATTAAAAATAAAGAACAAAAAGGACTGCAGTTTAGCAAAAGCATTAAAAAAAGTTTATTAAAAATGGCAAGCCATACTTGTCCCACGATTCGTTAGTTCTTTCCCATCGTCGTTGCTCGAGGGTTTTTAAATCCAGCCTTTTTTATGTTCACGAGGCATTCAGTAGGAGCCCTTTGTTGCGCGAAGCAAGAAATTCTCATTAGGGTATTTCTGAGTACCTTTGAAATGATATTAGCTCACCGTGTAGAGGTAATATAATCATTAGCAAGCAAAATGCTATTCATTTTTACTGAAGTTGGGTTGAAATCATTGTAAATATGATTTTAAATACGGCAGTATCATGCATCGAGGCAATTTAAGTGCGCGAGTACTGTGGAAGGTTTTGATAAAAGATTTATCATATGTCATGCCCCGAATATATCTTATCATTTAGAATTCATATATACCTATATGACAAAAAGTAGAAGATAAAATAAATGAAAACATGATAATGACATATGAAATACACATTTCACATTGACAAGTGCAAATGAGAAAACTTTTCAATCTAACCAATTAAATTCTAAACTAAAGTTGACAGCTTTGACCCATTACATACAATACAGTAGGTATACTAATGAATCTTTCAAAGGCGTCCGAAATAGGACGTTTATCAAGAGCACCCTTTGTCCTCTCACCTCACCCTTCTAAGGGTAAATAACTACTGAAAACGATGTTCAATTTATTCCCTCGGGCTAAGGGTCTGCGATTGTTCAGGCCAAAATATTGCATGTCAAATGAAGCCATCAAAAATAAAGATTTAACAATTTTCATTCAAGAAATATTAAATATTGTTATCCTCAAGAAAGGGAGAATTCCAAGGCTCATTTAAATGACAACACTCGAGACGAGTCAAGACCTCGGCTTAGAAAGATTCTTAAATTTGCATCTATCTTGTTTTCCTTTCCAGTTTATCCTCAAAAGCTTATTCAACACAGTATTGATATGTTTACGAAAATATATGTTCTTTTGTTAATATAAAATAATTAATAGTGACGAAGTTTTATTACATTGTTTCAGAATCATCGTCAGAAGATCGAACATCATCTACAGAGGAAGAAGACGAATTCGGTGAATTTGATCCGTTTGCGACAGCACCGTCGCTACATTCACCGGACAGTGGTCGCTCTGATCCTAGATACGCGAACGCACCCCGTCGGAACCCAAGTCCATATTATTACGGAGACTTATTCAAGACTGCTCCTCCAGCGCCTACCCCTTCAGCGCCCACCATTTCCACTACATCATCTTCACGTGGTCCTCGTTATCGCAAATCAGCAAGTTTGGATGCCCCACACGTAGCGCCAAAGCCTAATTTACCAAAACGTTTTTCTGTCGCCGAAGATGGTTTCCGTGAGTTAGAACGGTCATCATCTTCGTCCGGTGAGAGCACGTGGATGCCGCCAAGGCGCCGCGGGCGCGACGCGGCCGGCTGCGCGTGCGCCGCGCCCGAAGATGTAGAGGAGCATCATTCTTCTCGTAGCGTCTTTTACGTGCCGGCACCGCTGCCCCGCTGGCCGCAAGAGATGACCACCCGTCAGATATATGAGACTGCATTTGACTGCAAAATAGCAAAATCAGATGATGACTTGGATGATTTCGATCGAGTTAGCAACCACCCAGCGCTTCTACAAGCTGAGGAGCGTAAGGTTATTTCATCTGCTTCTTCAGCGTTTGAAGCTGTCGAGCGGGGTGAGCCTGATTATAAAGGACGCCGAAAGGTGACAATGAAAACAGATAGCGTAAGGCGCTCGAAAATTCCTACTATCCGCCAAAAAAGAGAAAATGAAGGAAATTCGTGCGTATTGTCTGAAGAATTAGAAAAAATACACATTGAAGAAGAAGATCGTGCTTCAACCTCTCAATTGCCCCTAAGGGGTTACACACCTTCACCACCCTCAACAGCTCCATTACCAACAAAATTTCAAAAAGACGGATCTGCCATGAACAGCATTAAAAGTGCCCCCAACCTCCCACAAACGCAACCGGCACACCCCCGTCTCAAAGATTTAAGATTACCTGTAAAGTCGTTACGTGCTCGGGATACCCCAACAAGCAGTGATGCGAGTATGGCTGATGTGAAGGGCTCAGCTTCAACAGAACTCGATATCGGACAACGCCTTAGGGATTCTAGCCGCGAGTCCCGTGATGGTGATGATGAGAGGCAATCAAAAGACGGTATTTTTTTAGAGATTAAGGGCCGACCCACCTCCGATTCTGACACATCTGAATTGAATCGGTATTCGGGGCCTAAGGGGGTCGGTCCTATAATGGAGTTTAAGGGAAGGCCCAGTGTGACTCGTCCAAGACGCAAGTATTCTAGCACTGAAAGTATGGCAACTAGCAGCAGTGGAGGCAGTATGGAGTCACTAAGAAGTAGTAATAGTGAAGGAGACCGAAGTAGTAGTAGTTCAGAAAGCCGTCATTCATCCTCTCTTAGTTCACATAGTTCAGATTCAGGAAATGTTCCGTTTACGAAGTCACATCACATGCAGCTGTCGGGGTTTGGCCACCATCCGAATAAGTTGCATATCTTAAGTCCTATTTCTGATAAGTCATCACAAGAGCCAGCGTCAGAAACTTCTGACAATAACAAAAATAATAACTCACAAAAAGTATCACCTGAAGATGTTGATACTGGAAACAATACAATTCAAACAACAGTAGAAATTGTGGCCAAGCCCAAACGTCGTGCTTTACAAAACAGGAACCTTTTAAATTTAACTTTTAGACATTCAATTACAGGGGACTCTGAAATTCAGGGTTCAGATAGTGGTATATCAATACATTCAAGAGAAGGCGTAGACTCTAGAAATGCATTTACAAATTTCAAAAGTAATAACACAGAAGAGTCTCGAAAAGATGACGACGTAGACTTGTCTGACTTACCTTTCGACATGCCAAAATTAAGGAGGCGACGAGCTGAAGCGGAAGCCGACCTACGATCCTTGCCATTTGATATGCCGAAACTACGGCGAAAATTACGAGGACAGTCATTACAGCTAAATAATGACTTTGAAGGAGCCATTTCTAATGCTTCATCGAGTCAAAGTGCCGAAGATTTGAACCAAGGTTGGTATTAATTTTATTTTCTACTTTTATTAAAGTTTAAAATGATAAAATATTGCCTAAATCGTTATATACGTAAGAAATTCTAAACTCATATAAAATTTACTAAGAAGAATCTCGCAGGTCCTATACTTATTTTCCAATAATGCCATTATGTCCAAAGAATTTACATGTCAATCTTAAGTTGAAGTCGAGGGTCTGTCGGCTCACATCTTTGGCTGGTCCTAATTTGAAGTGACCTCCACCACATTATGCCGATTAAGACGTATGACTCCAGAATCCTCACGAAATTCTCTGGTCCGACGCCCTCCCAATATTTAATTTGCTTGAGTGCTTTTTGAGGGAACTTTTTCCTGTATATGTTGCGAGCAATTTGTAAACGTTATCTCGAGTTAAGAGTTCGTAATCTTGGTATATCACGTGCAGTTTGACGAGTAATGAAATGTGACTGGAGGATTTTCTCTTAAATTTAAGTGTATTGAAATGAAACTAATATGAATTATGTATGTTTCAGGTAACAAACATAGGCCAAAACTGACGTTGAATTTCGACAGCGGCAGCGGTGGTTCTGGCAGTTCTAAGGGCTTGCATTTGAATTTGGGACCCATCGCCCCGTCGCGAAACCTCGTAGATGCTTCACTTCCACTCGATCGCCAGGGGTAGGTTTATCATCATTTTAATATGTTTATCGAGTTAATTTTTTATTTAGTTTATTCATAATTTTAATTTCTACTTTGATTATTATTCGGTTTATTTCTAGGTGGTACCATGGAACTTTATCTCGAGTTGAAGCTGAGGGTCTGTTGAGAGATGCAAATGAGGGAGCATTCTTGGTTAGGAATAGCGAGTCCGCAAAACACGACTACTCGCTTAGCTTAAAGTAAGTACTTGTCTGTAAATAAAAATACTATATATGTATTGAACCATCTCATCTCATCATAGACTAAATAAATCACATCAACTGGGCGTGTGTGGTTTAACTTTTTGAATCATATAAAGACATAAAAGTTAATTTATAAATTTAGTATTTATAGTATACAATAATAATAACTGCTGGACACTACTTGAAGCACAGGAGTTTTCTAAAGATAAAGATCTATATTCTATGATAGAAAATCGAAAGGTTCATCTACACTAATTATAAAGAGTTAGGGAGAGTTTGTAAGTGGTAATCTTCGGTACCCGACCGACTTCCAAAATTCTGTCACTAGTAGGAAGCTAAATTATTCCTGAGTTATATCGTATTTTTTATACCGATATTCCTACTGAAACGAAGCGTGAAGATAGCTAGATTATTTATAGTTAAAAACTTATTTCTTCAGGTCAACTCGCGGTTTCATGCATATGCGCATTTGCCGCGGCGGCGAAGGCTATACCCTGGGCGGAGCAGCGACGGCCTTCCCTTCAGTGCCTGCGCTGATGAAGCACTACGTTACAGCGCAGAGGCTCCCGGTACGCGGCGCAGAGCACATGGCCTTGTCCACTCCACTGCAGGCTGTCTTACTTTGAAAACCTTTCGTTGTCAAGTTAGGAACCAACTGACACCGCAGTGGACTGCGTACACCAACTCTTTGAAAAGGTTGGAGGTAGAAACGGAGCAGATATAGGGCGCCCAAGAATGACGGCCGTCAAAGGCCCTATATCCAGGGGAATATTTTTATTGTACGTATAGCTTTAGTGACCCAGTAAATAATACCAAAGAATTTTAAGAATACGCTAAGCGATATGTGGCGAGCCGGGCTTTTGTACATTTTAATACTAACTTGCACTATAAATTGTGTTACGTATATGCTAGTCTGAAACCGCAACAACCTGCTATATTATTTATTCGCATATAATCATTGTTTCTCTATATATCCATTGTATCTACAGGCATATTGTTTAGGTACTTATGCTTGACATTACTCACTCATTTATCTTAGAAGTTATCAGTGTAATAAAGTTGATTACTCAATGATATTGGATATCATGATTGACGCAAACAGAATGAAAAATGCTACCTAGTTGTTAATGATAACCGTATGTTACAGTGCTATAAAACGATCTTAATGAATCACTGTGCTAACAGTATCGCACTGATATAATGTGTGTGTTATTTTGCATCTGTATATACATTTAATAATTTCTTAAGCATGGCCTAAGTATTTAATCGAGACGTGTTAATATTAGTTTCTGAACAGAAAAAGGGAAATGTGTAAATTGAATTCACATGAAAATAACTTGGAAATCGTATGATATAAACAAGGTCATAGTTATTTCAATTAAAAATGTTGTATTCAACAAAATATAGAACGGAAACCGTCTAAGAGTTTATAGTCTTTAACTCACTGGAGTTAAGGTTTATATTTGCTACGAATATAAAAAATACTTGGTGACTCATCCAACAAGACGCAGTCACGAAAGTGTATCGATTTTAGTACTAGTACGTACGACGTAAATGACTACTATCATATTTCAAGTCGCTATTCAGCATTATGAGGAATAAACAATGAGTTCCAAGTTCAAATGTGTACTTACCGAACAAGAATCCTTTTTAAACGAAGAATATTTATATTTTTATTCGTGGAAGTTGCCAGTAATATTTACCAATAGTCGAATAGCTTTCGTACTTTCAATTCGATGAATGTAAGGTAACCCCAATTAAATGGCACATATTTTAAGACGATAGAGAAAAGAATGCACGTGTTATGTATGACCACATTGACTTATTTATATTTTTTGTTATATTAGAATTAAGTAGGTATATGAAATGGTAATATGGGGGCCCTTTGTAATTTTACTCTAGAATAGTCTTCGCTGTACAAAATCATTCATTTTCAGCAACAAATACAATTTAAAAATACAATGATGATGTGCAGTGAAATTAGTTCTTTCTGTGATTTTGATTTTCATAAGATAAAAGCCAAAAAAATGTTGTGTGTAAAATTAAGTTCGTTATATTTATCTATACTTATTGATTTGTTCGACATCCAGAATATATACTATGTTGTTATTTAAAACAACTCGATCTCAATGTATCTTCCTGGTAGTTTCAGTTACCTTAGATTTAATTTGATTTGTACCTGATTTGATTCAAAATGTGTTATTTGAGACTTAAAAATTCAGATTTATTTTGTTAAATGAATAACTTAGATGCTGTAGTAATATTTAATCGGTAGATGTGTACGAGAACGAGCGAATTTTGATGTTTTGTGACAATTTTTAATGCCCCAAATAGACTCGCGTAGCGGTTTACGCCGAGAATTTCCCTATATGTGTATACTAAGATTACATGTCATATACTACGTGAAACCATCAATACTCGCATTTCGCGGTGCACGCTGACGTTCGTGCCGCGAGTCTATCTTGGGCTTATATGTACGTAATGACCGAACCACCGCAAGGCAGCTTCACGGCGCAAATATGCAACTAATTTTTAACTAATGAGTTTTAATGTAGCGTTAAGATACAAAATATTTTCACATAAGTTACTTTAAAAAATGTTTTGTACGTTTAGACGAAAAAGAATCGGGAAAGATTTAAATCGATTAAGTGCATATGATGCGATGAAATTATCATTATCAATAACAAATATAATCTTATTAGTGATCTATGTGAAAATATTTTTTTAATTATTATATTATAATGTAGCATCGCTTAATCGAATGTAGGATTATATGTAACGAAAAATAGTTATTTGAGATGTCAAGATTTGAGGTGTCAAAATTTTTCAACAAAATTAGGTCGGGATTCGTGTTAGGTAAAAACCATAGCGTATAGTAGTTATAATCAATTGTAATTTTGAAGGTGTAGTTTGAAATCGATGATGAAATAAATTCACTGAAATATTAAACTTTATTTTTATTTCCATAAAGCTTTGTCTCTTTCTCATCTCCGTATATTCCCGGTTACGTTCAGGATTGTGACTGGTCTTATTCTAGGGCGGAACCACACGCTACAAATCGCCAGCTATATCGTCATTCTCTGGCAATATTCGTGATCTGATCATATAACTCTGGCCATATTGCCAATGTTTAAAAAGCCAGGATTATTAAAATTTGTAAATCCCTTGCATAAGAAAATGGACAGTATTTTACAATATTAGCTGCATTTCTGGGTCCCACTCCCGCGGGAATTTTCAGGTGAAAAGTACCTTCTAAGAGCCATGCCCCATTGCTCAGTCGTGCTTCGTTGCAACGACGTAGGACATTGCAGCTCCGTCGTATTCTATGGGTTTTGACAAGACTAACCAAATAGTAAATCAGGCTTAGAAAAGCGGAAATAGCATAATTTTGTGGTATTCAAAATCCCACTCTGTATGTAAGGTCGTTAGTCTCCGTTAAGACTCCTTCTAATCGTGGTTATGTGATAATGTTTATCTGTATAAATAAAACGAAATTCTATTTATTTACAACGCATTCCTACAAATTTTTTTTTCTGTTCTAGAAAATTTGCGGTTTTATATTCAAACACGTCAGCGCCATCTATGCAATAAATACAGCATTAATAACAAACTCCTCAATGTTGGCGTAGCGTGGGTAGACAGATACTTTTCAGTTAGTGACTTGTTGTAGTGTTGTTGTGGTGGATGGTACTAAAAATAATTTCATTCCTGATTGTCTAACCACAGATTATATAATAATTCCAGATATTAACATACTTTGACATTTTTTTTATTCATTTACAAGGAATTAAAAATGTCTGTGTTTTATGTAACTTTTTAGGGAAAATGTAAAGAGCGCAAAAAAAAACAGCTGTTCCATACAAAATCACATACATAACTAAAGGAAAGTGTATGGGGACCAGTTGATTTGTTTTTCACTTGCAAATATCATTTACAGAAAGTGGCCCATATCTGATAATCTCCTTGGTTCATGAAGCATTTCCACGTTTTCCGCCATTAAAAATGGCGTGACGGAGTTGCCCGCCACAACGATATATCACGGGACCGGAAATTATTACAAAATGAACGA
This sequence comes from Plodia interpunctella, assembly GCF_027563975.2. Lineage (NCBI taxonomy): Eukaryota > Metazoa > Arthropoda > Insecta > Lepidoptera > Pyralidae > Plodia > Plodia interpunctella. The sequence goes on along the minus strand of NC_071308.1, from coordinate 5,478,643 downwards.
TTTGTTCGAGTCACACTACTGTATCCCTGAATTTCACTTTCACCTTAAGAAAAGATGTTTTTTTATTGATGCAAGAAACGAGGTATTTCTTTAGATTTTAGAAATCATGAATTTGGTACATAATAACACCCTTTGTTAATGAAATAGGCCCTATTAATTATCTGACATATTTTTGGCTTATATTTTTGGTTCGGTATCAGCATGAGGTTCCGTAGAAATTAGACACAATTTTACATATGAAAACCTAAAAGACAATACTTCAGATTTCCACAAATAAAATTTAAAAAGTTTTCTTTTAATTTTAACATCTAAGTGTAAACTTGATTATTAACGTTGTGCATTTTTGACGAATTTTTTTTTAAAGGTTCTTTTTCACATTTTAACGTCAAAGTGTAAACTTTGAATATTAACGTTGTACATTTTTGACGTCTTACGAATTTTCGATCAGGTGACGTGTCCTGATGCGAGTGTAATATTATTTACCCATTACAAAAAGTGTACAAGGCCACTAAAGAAGTTTTCACTTCAATAATTAGCATTGTAAAATGAAATAGGAGCAGAGAAAAAATATCTCATCAAATCTTACTTAGCGTAAGCAGATCGAACTGAACTGTACATTTTACATAAGTGATCCTTCTCCTGTATGTATAAAATATTCGTCACGAAGTTAGGTGGAGTCATTGGGTGGAAAGAAACACAATAATTTTCTTGACAATTTAAATGGAGTGGTTTACCGTTGCCGTCTGCATTTCACGTAATCTATAGTGCACAGATATTCTTACGATATGTTTCCCTTCACCGGAAGCGATGGAAAGTACTATACATGAGTTGGATACCGACACCCGAAGATGTAGGTATCCAACACATTATTATTACACATTATCACAGGTATTCGCATTTATTAATCATTGGTCTACCGCTTTCATACTTAATACGTGCCACACAATTTGTACTAACCAAATGTTTATATTTTTGGTAAAGCTTTGACTATTGTTTGCAGTCGAAAGCCTCCATGATAATTGCTTTATGTTATACAAAGTGGTGCCTGATTGAAATGTTAAAATTTCCTAATATCCATGATTAAATATAACGTGCAAAAATGGTTTATACGCTTACCTACAAAACGTATATATTAAAAATTTCTAGGAGGTTTGTATGCTGAAATAGAGCAGGTATCTTTTTTCTCTCTTATACAAATCGACCAGCTGATCGGACATGGAAAGTTAAAAAAAAGTATTCTTTTATTCCATGTCCTAAGCATATTATAAAAAATAATTTTGAGAAACAAATTTTTCTGTGAAAAAGAAAAAAGAAACTTCGCCATTCCATCACGACTCAGTGCAGTAAAATATTTCAAAGTTATAGCTCGAGCTGTTTCTGACATACAATTTGTGAGCTGCCCCAATTAGCCGCTCGAGTAGTGAGTAGTTAGCACTCCTCGTTCCGCATACAACTATAATATTGCAATACCATTTTCAAACATCAGTAAAACATTCTTCATAATTTAGATATGGTTACATAGATTTATAGTTTTAGCTATTAAGAACTTATACATTGTTATTCTTACTTGTATCTAGAATGAGAGCACTGGAGATCTGTACCACAGGGCTTGCCTTCTACAGGCTCCAGTCCTCCAATCTGGTATTTACGTTTGTAATATTTGATTTTTTGGAGAAGATAAATATATTTTTATCTATTTTTTTAATCTTTTTTATTCTTCTCTCTCATTTGTTCCGCCAAAAAATAATCACCCGCAAAATAAACCTCGAAAGTTATAAAGATTAATATAATAAATAGTTTGGTAAAATCTTATGTAAATTGGATTTATTCATTTTCTTCAAGACATTGGTTATACGTTAGCAAAACATACACGATCAAGCCATAAACGTAGACAAAAGTTACGTATTAACAATTTAGGTCAAGTATAATAGTGCTGCATAAAATATCTCAAACGTAAACTGTTAGAAATTAAACTCCAATTATTACGAAGACGTGTTTTAATATCGGATTTCTGAAATGATTCTTATATTCTACAATTTAGTTTACAATTCAAAATGGCTTACACATTTGCATATTTTATGTCGTCTTGTTACTGACAGAAACTTACTATATGTGATAATAGTCTACAGACGTAATTAATTTTTGAAAACTTAGATGCATTGTTTAACTTTGACAGTAAATTTATTGATTTGATTATACAGGGGGATTAACATGGGCTTAATTTGACTTATCTACCCTATTACTAACTTACTAGAGTATTACAGGGTTAGATCATTGTAAAATGTGTGTTAGTCACTATTATACATATATGAAATTTTCCATAGAAAATACAGTACAATTTATAAATATATTAGCTGCCTGTCCCGGCTTCGCTCGGGTGGACCATCCTTATCGCTTAGGGGTACAAAAATAGATAACAACCTATTTACCTAGATCTACTGATATATACATATAAAATTTTGTGAAAGTATGATAAGTAAAAAGGTGAAACGATAATTTTGTATAATAAAAATTGCACATTATACTCGTTACGAGTACATACGTATAATGTGATGGATTCAGTTTTCAGGTGGCGTGTGGTTCCGCTCTAGAATAGGACCACCATATCCTCCTGTGGAAGTCATACGAGGCGACTAAGGGAGCTGGTACGCAATAATAGTATTCCGAAGGAGCGTTGGCAGCTGAATATTCAAAATTTTAAGGTTTTGTTACGCTGATCTCAGGCTATGCGGCTTGTGAAGCTCAAACGCAACCAGGATCACAGAGATGAGAGAGAGCAATAGATTCAGTTTTCAGTTCTTCTTGCACTGAATTTGACATATTCGATTGTTTTGTTCGCAAAACTAAGTTATTTGATATCTAAGCTGTTTGTGATTTGGCTTTGTGCATAATATTAAACTAATATCTAGTTTTAATGAAATGTCTATCTCAAACATATCTGGCTTTGTGATAAATTTTAATATAATTTCTCTCATCCTAAAGTTGGCAAGGTTTCGTTGTGTTGTGTATCGAAAAATAATAAAAGACATCTTCGTACTTCACAAACTCACGACTGAATAATCGACAGCTTAACATTAGTCTACTTGTCCTATAATGGGGAGATAATAACCAATTAATTAAGTTTTAATTACATTTTTATGGTTTGTTTAGATATTTCATAGAAGTCGAAAAGTTTTACCAAACCAGCTACAATTTTTGTACATAAGTAATCTAAAAGCTACGAATATAAAGCGTAGCTTGTGGTTGCTACAACTGCTAGGCAGTAGCATCTATTACGAAATTTCGTGTAGCAATATGTCGACAAAGTACCAGTTTAATAACACGCACAACCTTAAAAGCATCCTATTATTATTACTAATATTATAATGCGAAAGTTTGTCATGATGTATGTGTGTATGTTTGTTACTCTTTCACGCAAAATCTACCGGACGGATTATTATGAAATTTGGTATAGGGGTAAATTATAACCTAAATAACACATTGGGTAATTTTTATCCGGAAATTCCCACGGGAACGAAGCCCGGGTGCGCAGTTAGTGTTACATAAAAAGTAGTAGTAGTAGTTATTAGTTTAGAAATATCATCATTTTTGTATTATGAGATAACACCACCTGACTCTGTTTGGTCTAACGGTCGACTGGTAGAAAATTCTGTATGTCCATTAGGTACATATTTATTTAAATTTGTTCAAAAAAGTTTTTAAGTAAATAAAACAATATTTAGTCATTGTACGTTATTTTTTAGTATTTTTTATTAAGATATTATATTTTCTGTTACATAAATTGAATATAAAGTATTTCTCCTCATACGTTTCACATATTCTCATCAATATCGTAGAGAAAGCCTATAGTTGGCTCTAAAACACGTGACCCAATTCAGCATATACATTATTCACTAAAGTAGCGCGTGGCCTAGACAGCCGGAAATATAATTATATCACCCCAGTCTGTTTGCTGTTTGGTGAAGGCGGTACCATACTATGAAGCAAGAAGTTTTCGATTTTTCGCCAAACAAGCATACTCGAATGTCGTTTATTAGCTGTGAAATGTTCTCTTGACACGAATGTTATGAAATAAATCTATTTTTGGAAAAGAAAAGTTAACAGTCGACAGATAGACATTGTAATGAAATGAAAATATGTGAGAAGCTTTGGTTTCATATCGTTTTAATCAAGCGCTGCTTCTTTGATAGGATACGGATGTTTTGTTCAGCTAAAAAAAAAAAACAAAAAATGATTTAGGTTTATACCACTTGCCAACAAAAAAATCATGTCAAAAATTATTTTTTGCGTCATGTTATAATAGTGCCATAGAATAGTAATGATAAATTTAATTTCCAAATTTTGTATATAAAAATGGTTACGATGATATTTTTGTTAAATATGTCTTGAGTTAAATATGTCTTGACTTAAATATGTATTTGGAAAGACTTGGGAGAGATCTTAGCCCAGCAGTGGGACGGAAAAGTTTAAAACTCTTAAATTATACAATTTAACACGTTATCGAATTGTTTAAATACAAACGATAGCGAATTAGTACAATCACCTTTTCAACTCATTTGAAAAGCACTGTTTATTGTTCAAACCAAGTTCGAATTTTTAAATATATAAAAACAGACGCACCGGTTTGGTCACGTTACATTCTATAATACGTTTTTTTCTTTTTAATGCTTTAATGGAAATTGCTGGCACATAATTTATCATTTTCTTTCTATGATATGAATTAAGTGACAATATAGCCCGACAGCCAAAAGAATTATAGTTTAAAATTTACGCTTCGTCATACTGAGTGTTAAAATAAGTACACTGAATGTATTAAATTAATCTTTGAGCTTTTAATAACAATGATATTATGATATTAAAATTTAATTTTATTTATCACAATATCTACACTAGCACACGCTGTGAGTGAGGGAACATAATATTTATTAGACAAAAACATAACACATACACAAATAAATCTATTTAAACATATTATAAAAAAAATCAAAGGAAACAAGCGTTGTATCGCCACATAGTGCGGTTAGTCGACGCTTAGTTTTTTTTTTCAATGTTTTAATTAAATTGATAAAAAGTTAACACTTCCAGTGTATGGACCTTATAGATTAGGTAATAGAAAAAAGTCTTATACTACATTTTTATTATCTTACTGAAATATAGATCACTGTTCAATATAGTACTACTTGACCCGGTAAAGGTCCTTTACTAAGATTAATGGTGCATCTATCGCACAAAGTCCGTTAAATTAACCTGCCAAAAAAGAGATGTCAGGACCGACCTATTGCCCTATAGAGGTTCGTTCCTATTCAATTTATCCGTGTAACTGATCCGAAATCGTTTGTCGAAATTGACACAATAATTTATTTTTATTAGCACGTATCACCGAATCTTTTAGAAGTCAACGATATTTATTTGTCAAAGTCTTCTTATCAATATTAATCATTTCCAAAATGGAACTGTAGTAGCCATTTGTATTTGCTATTTATGCTACTAGACAATAAACCAAACCCTGGATTGCATGCGCCCTTAGGCTGTGGTGACCACTTCCTATCAGGTGGGTCGCATGAGGCTTGCCCAGTAGTATAAAACATAAGTATTAAACGCGATTATTAAACATTTTGTTTTAGATTATTATGGTACTTTGCATTCTGATTAGAGCGCAACGTAGGCAGACAGACAAAAAGTAAAAATGGCAGTTTTATTGTTAGTATAACAAAAAGTATATTTAATAAGGTAGATGATATTTTTTTTGTTTTGGTGACTATTCGAAGGCCGCCCTATTAAATACCTCAGTGAAAAAAATACTGTAATAATTACAATGCTTTCAAAGATACGACAAAAATAAAATGACACATTTTATTTACTTGTCTAAACGCTCCATAAATCGTGACGTCACGTTAAAGTATTATCTTCGCAGAAAGCTATGTTTGTTCAACACAGTTGTAATAAAATTTAATTTTTTTTACTATGGTTAAGTTTATTTTTAATGTCCTTTCCAAACAACTTAAATTTTCGTATAATGATCCAGTCTATCAATTATCATAATTATCGTAGGTATATCTGTTTTATTAAGAGTATAAAGTTTGTTTCTCTTCTAAAATATATATATAATAGTCTGTCAATAATAAGCTATATTTTCCTCTCAATATTCCAAATGGAAATGTTTTTAAACAATTTGCGAAAAGGTACGGACTCTTTTTTTTTTAAACTCAATTGCTTTTAAAAGGCCATTAAAGATCGAGCATTGCAAATCGTTCACAGATTAAATAAGACATGCTGTGAATAATGAAACGTAGTGTTTCCATACCGAAAACATTCTAAGTGGTCATATTAAGTATTCATTCAGAGTAAAGGTTGTCACTCACGCATAATCTGATGTGATAAGAAAATGCTTGCGTCATACAGCGTCTGTGGAGGCGGCGGCATATACAGTATTCTAGCCAGGTGTACGAGTATGTCGAAATGCTGTGCGTATTTAAAGTTAACAGATAGCGACAATAACCTAGACCATTCTCATGTTCTACCGGGTCTACGTAAAAAATAAAATAGAAATATTGAAGACTAGCTTTTGTCCGCGGCTTCGCCCGCGTGAATTTCATAGCAAATTCTCGGTTATTCTTTAAGAAAAATGATGAAGAGTATGTTTTTCATTTTTCAGCTTTTTATCTTGAAATTTGTATTAAGTCCCATACAATCTTTCAACACCCTTTTTAAGGTGGCGAAGGGTTAATTTTCAGAAAAATCTGAAACATTATCATCCAAATTTTCAAGTCACTAACTTCAACGGTGTAAAACTTTCATGTAAAAGTTTTTCATCTTCTTTCACCCCCTTCGGGGTAGAATTTCTCAATATCCTACCTACACTCCCCAAGGACCTACATGCCAAATTTCAGCTCCCTATGCCCAGTAGTGTCGGCTGTACGTTATCTGTCAGTCAGTCACTCAGTAATGGAAGAGTTTTATATATATAGGTAGATAGAATAGATTCTGCATTCTGCATGTCTGTCTGTCTGTCTGTCTGTCTGTCAAACCTCTTTGGGAATGCTGTTGTTGCCTAACAGCTGTCAAAGTTTGAAGAATCGACCAACCGCATGCCTGAAAAATACTGTTTAGTAAAGGTCCTTTAGTTGTGCCGTGCGACAAATGATAATAACTTAGGTTGTGATATTAGAGTCGCGCTGCCATGCCGCGTTTTTCGTTCACCCAAGACGGCTCAGTAATTATGTAGAGTGCTGAGTTCTTAACAATGTATGTTCTTACGACTTGAACGTCAGTCCAAATTTATTTGAAACTTGGCTTTCTGAATTGGCACGTCAGTAACCTAATTAATATTCTGGTTAATTAAAACTGTCTCTTTACGGAATTAGAAACTTTGAACATTACTCAAATAATATTAGACAAATTACTTGTCTAGAAAAAAAAACTTTATGATATGTGTTTTTCAACCCTAAATCACTAATAAAAGCTATAAGATAGATTAGAAATGATAAACCTGAATACCTAGTACCTACTGATCTATGAATACAGGCTTTTATGACCCCCAAAATAACATTTATTTTTACCAATGAAAATAGTCATACATAGTACGATAAGTACTCATAATGAATTTATTGCCTTGAGTAAAATGGCGGAAAATCACAGTAAAGTTTTTTTCTTCCAAAACATTTATTATTCACATGATGCTAGCACTGAATTTAGAGAAGTTCTTTACACATTAATAATTAAATCTAATAAATAAATAAATATATTAGGACCAATCACGCAGATTGAGCTAGCCCCAAAGTAAGTTCGCGACTTGTTTTATTGGATACTTACTCAACGATACTATTTTATAACAAATACATATATAGATAAACATCCAAGACCCGGGCCAATCAGAAAAAGATCATTTTCCATCATGACCCGACCGGGATCGAACCCGAGACCTCTCGGTTCAGAGGCAAGCACTTTACCACTGCGCCACTGAGGTCGTCAATTAGACATGATAACCCTGAATACCTAGTACCTACTGATCTATGAATACAGGCTTTTATGACCCCCAAAATAACATTTATTTTTACCAATGAAAATAGTCTTTTTGTAATGACATCACGTATTACTGTACGAGAAGTACCCATAATGAATTTATTGCTTTGAGTAAAATGGCGGTGAGTAAAATCACAGTAAAGTTATTTTTCTTCCAAAATATTTGTAATTCACACGATGCCAGCACTGAATTTAGACACATTAATAATTCAATCAAAGTCATGATGTGTCTTAAAGTAAGTCTATCTTCATAGTTTGTAAGCACTTTGTTGCGCAGAGAAAATACATACCTATAAAGAAAAAAAGAGATTCCCATTTTTGATTAAATTTTCTTATTTCTCAAATCATTAAAACTTTATTTTGTTACTTATTAGTCAGAAATACGTACAGTACAGTCGGCTGTACAACAATCGACCCATATTCACTATACCTAAATTTTGTCCCTTTCACCTCAATGTAGCGTAAAACTTATACAGACAACGGGTAACAGAACGTACTTCATTAAACTGTACACACAGTGCGTATACAGGTTTATACATGTTAAAATAATGAATTGTGAACCAGATATTCCCGATAAAAATGAACCTTATTGCCGTATGGGAAGGAATAATTAAAGAGCATCCGGTACAAAGAATGCTAAAAATAGCCCTTACCTGACCTACTTAGGCGATCGATTTTGAGCTTTTTAGTTAATGGACGCAGAGTGATGCCACGATATTTGACAGTGATCTCCATATTGCTTGCGTACTCATTTATATCAGTTTGCTATAATGACGGTGAGCTCTAAATATGCTGTCTAAATCAATATATATAAATATATTAGGACAAATCACACAGATTGAGCTAGCCCCAAAGTTATAAGTAATATATTATATATAGTAATATATAGCTGATGTTATTTTATTATTCATATTGCATGTACTAAATTTCTCGAATTTAACTTTCTACACCTATTAATCAGCTACGATAGAATTTTAGTAATATATAGGTACTACACGTTTATTAGTTACCCTAAATATATAATAATATATTATGTAACCAGTCTGGAATTATAATTTCAATTTCATATAATAATTTCTTATATTAATTAATGACGTTGTAAGAAAAAAAAAAACATTTAATAACTTGGGAAAAAGAAGTTCATCAAAAAATCAAAAATCATAATTACAGGAATATAGTAAAAATTTTAAAATAATAATTATTATTGAAATTTATAATACTTTCAAATATTATAATGTGAATGTGAAAAACCGTGAGTATAATACTATTGTATTTTTTAATTTATTCGTTTTTAAAGTGTAATTTATCTAGTCTATGTATTTCCTATTTCTCTATAATCCCTCACTCGTCTGAAAATTTGACATGCGGTTCACGTTTTACAGCGTTGCATTGAGACTGTGAGTCCTGTTAAATGAGAAAAAGATTTAACGCTAGTTCCTGTGCGAAAATGGGCTATGTTACTTTATTGTTTACGAGCTTTTATTTAACTACTGTTGCTAATTAAGACTGTATTTTAGTGTTGATCAAATCATGCCAGTTATTAATTTGTTCTTTTATACAACGCTTGTTTTGTCATCATTCATATATTGTGTCTCTCTCTAAGCAGACGATCGGTCACAGAAGCCTACAATCCTAATCTTAATATTATATATATGAAAGTAAGTTTGTTAGTTTGTTTATTGGTTTGTTACCTCTTCACGCTTTATCTTGAAATTCCGGGAAAGAAAGACGAGATGATTACGAATATTATTTAGCATGTTTTGTACTATTAACAGACAATGGGCTTTCAGATTTATAGTAAGCAAGTAAAGCTTTTGTTTTTCCAAAGAATATATAATTATTAAATCGCATTTTTTCGGCAACGGTGAAACATTTTCAGATATTCTATTCGACAATATTTCATTCGATTTTACTCTATACTTTACCAAAAGAGATTGAACTGGGATCGAGGGCTTTTGAACTTAGAATCGATGCCTGAGAGTAACTTCACAATTTGTTCGAACAAAAACCAAAAAGTCGAAAGGTATTGTTATGTTCCAATAAAACCATGGCGCTTAGGGTTTCGTGCCATCAGAAATTTTAAGCTTTAGAATTTTGTTTAACTAAACGATTACAGGACCTGGTTTGGAAAATAAAATTATTTTTGCGACGAATGTGGGTTTGTCATTACAGTAATTTCGTTGTCAAAAAAATTCGTTGTTTTGAATAAACTTTTAATGTATAAAATACGTAGAAAATTGACCTTAATGTATATTGTGACCTTGCAGAGTAGATTAGAAAAGTAGAAAAGCGCACCTTGGGCTTCGACTCTCAACGGCTGCGGAAATAACCGAGAAAACGCTCAAAAAGAAAGAGAGAGATTTACATTTGAATTTTTAAATCAAAAACTTAATCATATTTAATGTTGTTTGAATCGTAAATAGTCGTCGATAGTTTTTTGAAAATGAAATGAATTCTGTACTATAAAATTGATTGTAGGCCAATATATTCTTTATGTATTTCCTACGTTTAAAATTGTTGCACAGATGTCAGTAAGTTCGAGCTTTCGAGTTTAAGCTCTACACACTTTACGACGTTCATAATCTTGTTTTATTGTTTGTACGTGTATATGCTAAGATTTTGTTTTGTATGTGATGGTTTGTATAAAGTTTGGTTAGATTTTCGGCTGACAGCACATTGTCCATGTTACATCTGTTCACAAAAGATTACATATAATAATATATAAATTAAACTCCATACTATGAACAAATTAAAATATTCGCGAATTTGAAATTGATGTAAAAATAAAAAAGCTGCCTGTTAGCAATATAGTCTTTGGAATCCGAACCTAAATATCTAAAACTAAACCAATCATAAAGTTCATTAGCAACTGCTAAAACCTTATGTACTCCCATTGTCAAAGTCGGTTAAACAACAACGTGAGAATTGAACAAATGCACGGAAAATAAAGAATAGAAGCAAAACGGTTCATTTTCTTTTTATTTTTCTCCTTTGTAAATTCTATCCAACCAGTGTTTGCGTGCAAAGAACGGATTGTATCACTGGGTTTTGTATGCCACTCATATTTCCACGGATTTGAATGCTTTCAAACGTTGAGCTCGTATTTTTATTACAATTTAATGTAATAAGGTCATCTCCCTCGTTTCTTGTAACTTTTTTACGTCGCCAGCCGTTATATTTATAATGAAGCTAAGTATAGTTTAATTTGAAACGTCAGCATTTTTTGTTACAAATGGATTGATTTTAAATGTATATTTTCAAAGTTAAAAATTTGATAGGAAATTCAATCAATCTTTTTTATGTTTCACTTGACAAACTAAAGGAATTATAATATTTCTCGTAAAAATTGCTTACCTTGTCTACAAAAATACTCGCTCCCGTAGGAATTTCAGGAAAAAAGTACTAAGTAGGAAAGTGAGTAGGAAAAAAGTAAGTATAAGTGTTATTCCAGGTTATATTCTACCGGTGTACCAAATTTCATAACAATATGTCAATCAGATTATGCGTGAAACTATTATGTATCAAACATACATATACATCGTCACAAACTTTCGCATTTATAATATTTGTTAAATTATTATAGTATTGGTATTAGAAACCCTTAGAATGTTGATTGCAGATGATTCGTATTCTAGCAATTCACCCCTACACAATCAAATCAGACGTGATTGGGTTGAGATAGCCACAAAGCTTGCAACAAGGGTATCTAGTAGCTTTGATTTGCAATACGTCGAGTGGGTTGGCTGTCATGTTTGTGTAGGTAATCGAATTATTGATATCTTACAATGTAGCTATATGTAACAAAAAATATGTAACAAAAATTGTGTTAAAACTGACAATATTTATTTTATGCTTTAATTAAAATAGCTCCAGCTAAATATCTGATTTGTTTTGTATTTTGTAAGTTACTTTTATTTTCAGTAAAATAACTGTAAAGAAAACAAAATATTCAATAGCATTCCCACGGAAGATTGGCGTTGAAAATGACAACTAAATACATCTTTAACCGCTAAGCCCGGGGCCAGCGTAAAAGATACATCTTAATTTTACCTCTCCGTTGCGTCCCTGTTTCATAACTTATTTTTTGTCTTTTTCACTTTAACATGTTCCTGAACATGTTAAGGTGAAAAAGAGAAAAATATAGTCAATGTGGTTTTTGAACGTGCGGCAAATATAAGCTAGAAATTTCTATAATTTTCTTGTGAAGCGTCAAGCAACGTGTGAAAAATTATCTACCTACTCATTCGTATACATGTAACTTCTCTCATTCTTTGATAAATAATGTTAAGACTATTCTTACATAACGCTCATTTATATTTAAATACCTTTTTGTAACTTATATGTCTCTTTAGTAAATGGTGCAATAAAGACTTTATCTATCTACCTATTCTTTTAAATACCATTAGTTTGTAAGCAAAAGCAAGAACATTTTTTTCCGAATTTATTTATTTCTTCTTTTTTTACCATGATTAACAAATCATTGAAGAAAAAACGCCCTTATGAAAGGTATGACCCTTAACAAAGATAGATTTATCATGCACCTTGATCTTCATTTCTGAAGTCAGGTATACGATTAACTTTGTTAATGATAAATTAATTATACCAAAACACAAGCCATTATTATGCTAATGGCCTTAATAATTCCTTCGGTGTTTTAAGGAAATTACTGGCGAAGATTGATATGAAACAGTATATACTTTTTACTTTATTTATTTGTTTGTTCATTAAACTTTTTTGTCCGCGTAAAATACATAAAATATATAATGGCGAACTTAATGCTAAAAGCATTCTCCCAGCTAATCAGTAGTATAAAAAGAAAAAGAAATTGTGCGGCGCAAAAAAGTAACACAATCGACTTACATATACTTAAATATATAATGTTGATTAAGTAATCTAAAACAAATTACGAAAATACTTTTTCAATAGCCAACTTACCTATAAATGTGCAAGTTTGGACGTGAGTCTGTGTAGACGATTGTTACTTAATTACCTAATTAATCCAGTATACAGATTAAAAAAAATCGGTAAATGTTTAGATTATAACCTGGAATATCAAATAGAGTTCTTTTTTCATATAATAATGAGACGAAAATAAAAATTAATTTCCCATTGACGTGGAGCTCAATGACACGTTGTAGAAGTAAGAAAGGAAATAGTGGCCATTATCTTTTTTTTTCAAAGAAAAAAAGCAATGACGTCTGTCTTATCATGTCTGGCTAATTCAAATGTCTAAACTTTCCGACAACTTTGAGTGTTTTCTGTTTATCTGTCATTTGGCTGTGTCACCTGCTGCGGTATGGCATTAAACAGGGCTGTTAAAGTTTGATTAATTCCAATCATCTCGCCTTAACTACGGCTCGCAATACTAAGAGCGAAGGATAAGATGTCCCTTTTATGTATCACCGACTGTACTTGAATGATCTCTTTGCTGGATGCGATTACATAAATCTAAAAGTGTGTAAGGTATGATGTCGTGTGGTATCGCGATCTAGTCTATTTGTTTACCTAAACATTTTCCGGTTTCTTCCACAACCATTGAGTATCGGAGCCCAGGATTCGGTTTTCTACTGTTTCTCATTCATTTTGTATGGGCTTCGACATCCTTATCAGTCAGACCAAATAGTGTAATGCGATGTAGTCGTAATGCTTTTAACCCCTTAAGTCACTCATCAGAGGGCGAAGTACGGGTTTGCGTGTCACTTCTCACTATTGAGTCGATTCGAAGTAAGATGATAAAATCTGTGAAACTTACCTAATAAAAAAAATATTTATAAAGGTATATATGTCTTGTCGTAGCATCGCAAGCCATCACCCAGTTCCTAACTTTGAGAACTTTAAGACGCTTCTATATATATTATCTCTGTCATTGCCAAAACAGCTCCGAAATAATTAAAGAGATTAAAGGGTCTGTTAGTTTTCCCACAAAATTGTATTCGTGATTCCATTTACTGTTTCTGTTTGTGTAAAACTATCTTTAGATATGCCATAATACATAACTTTCAAAATTTACATAATTTCGGCCTTTAAGCACTCATTTTAATAGATAGAAGATAAAAATGTTACTCAACTGTTATAAAGGTCCTAGTCTAGCGTGACCTAATAGCCACACCTAAAATCTAACAAAGAGTGTACATTATTAATAAGCTACGTTTTTTATAGCATAGTGGGTAAACTAGCATGCGAGTTACCAGATGGTAAGCAGACATCGCAGTCCATGGTCACCAGATACGTATCACAAATGCAAAATGTCGGTACTCATTGGACTTTTTCTTAAAGTCTTGTCTCTGCGACAACAAGTCTAAATTCACGAACTTCAAGTTTTTTTTCTTGAAACAAGTACTTGTTATGAACTAAAGTCTATTGTTCCCTGGCGTATTGTTTTCTCTTTGTTCATCGCAAGTAAAAAAAAACCGCGTCGATTCTAACTTTGCACTATGTACTGAATATTTCACACACAGCAATTTCTTCGCGTCATTTTCACAGTGTGTACAACATTCCGTTATGAATCTTGTTAGACGTAGAAACGGACTTCGTTGGATAAAGACTTCTTTTATACTGTGGCTTCGTCGCTGGACTGCCTCAGGGCTCTCAGCAAGTTTATCTTCGTTCGTTCTTCACGCCTTACAAGCATCTCTTTGACATTTATTCTCGTTTTAACAAGACGGAACAAAGGATTTTGCACTTAAAAATCAAAATGAAAAATTTCTTACCTATAATTCGAGTAGCTCGATAACCAGCTTAAGCTTATTAGAATAGGCGTATCTTTTTATGAATTTATGCTTGAGTTTATGAATGAATATTCATCAAGCTGTTCAATATAAGTGAAAAGTTTTTTGTAAATTCATTATTTCAATGCATAAAAATCTTTTATTTAAATAAACAGTAATAGTACCAGTTTGTACAGTTAACTAAAAGTTTAACTAAAACACTGATTAACTACGTAGTTATGGTACAAATCTGAACTATGCTAGATTCACTCTCGATTGAGTATCGAGTTAGAGTTAGTTATTATTAAAGTTTATAATACCGAAACTTTGGGTACAGTTAACGAGAAAAGTTGATAAATTAAAACGGTTTTGAGGCCATCTTTAAATGAAGATGACAATGAAAACTTGTTATTTAATCTTAACATGCTACAAGCATTATATAACTTTTTATTCCCTAAAACTGTATCAACCATCACATGAATAGTCACGTTGGGGTTGATTTTTGAAAAACAAGGTAGTATATATTTGACTACATGCATACCAAATTTCATTAAATGCCGCTTTTACTGCTAAACCAACGGACCAATCCGTTGGTTTAGCAGTAAAAGCGGAATAGACAGACAAACTTTCTCATTTATAACATTAGTATGAATACGAAGGTAAAAGTAAACGCGGGCGAAACTTATATATTAAACTAAATTTATATATTAAAATCGTTTCAGGAATATTAAATATTTTTCTAATATCGTTTTATTCGACTTTCATAGTAAACCTCCATATTGGAAATTCTAAAATTCTCGACTTTAATAACATTTTATCACCAGACAAGCAATAAATTCTTTGAAAACTTGAAGAATGCTAATGACAATAGTTTGCATCTAGCAGACCGAAGCGATTCCCGAGTGTCCTCCACTTTGTTCTACGTATTTTTTCATAAAAATGTTTTCTACCGAAATGTACTTCAACTGAAATGTTATTCTAATAAATATAATTTCTCTTACTATATCTATATAATTGGTAAGTATTACGGAGATGAAAATAGAGTTTGTGATTTTTTTAATTTAGTTTCTAATTTCTGCAACCGATTGTAACTAATTTATTTTCTTTTTTTAAAATAATAGTATTTATTTAAGGTCTCATTGAATATTTTTATAATTGTATGCTGTAGCTATATTATTTAAACAAATCATTTTTTTCCTTTTTTACTTGAACGTGATAAAATAGGACTTATATCACAAGCAGGTATTGGAAAATAAACTACTGCAAAACAATCTAGCGTGATAATCAATTAATTCGTAATCGATATCGCAAAATACAGTCCTAGATTAGTGACAAATGCGGCAAAATTAACAGTGCTGAGCAGGCGTAGCTGAAATTTAGTAGTCATTATTTTACTGTGTGCCTATATTGTCGCCGTAAAATCCAATAAACGCACAGCGTCGGCATGGCGTCCTGTAATATTCTGAAGCTCATTTAGGACATCGGTTTACTTCAGTTTTGTTTGCTGTATGCACTTCCTCTGTATATATATCAGAATGCGGTTTATGAATAACTGAACGTTTGCTCGTGGTTGGAACTTGGGACTTCAAATTTTGATATACGTGAAAGGGAATTTATGATTTCAACTTGTGTATATGTGTTGAGTTATGAAGTTCTTACTCTTTTTCAAAATATGATTCTGCCAACTATAGAATGATTTTGAATAATGGAAGAAATTTTAACAATAACACTGGCCAGTACAAAAAAAAGTCTAATGTAATACGGGAAAAAAATAAAAACTTACGTATTTTTGATTACTAATTTAACTGGTATTAAGGCTAGTATTAGCATGGATGGACTTAAAAATCTCCACATATTGTTTGAAAACATCTGAATCCAATAATCACACATTTGTCTTTTATACCTTTTCATTTCTACGACAGCGTCTCTTGCATAATATGCTGTGCTGTCACCATAAATTTTACGAAAACATCTTCATTGTAATACAGCCCAAAAAGCATAAAATATATCTTACAGTACGCCAAATATAGCCTCTTAACTAGCAGTAACAGGCGGTGACGTTACAAGTGTCTTGTAGCTGACCCAATTAGAATACAAAAATGCGACGCCGTCGACGGTAAGGACGTGAAATAGCGGCGGTCGCTATCTCGCGGACGTCCGATGCGTATAAATTAACAGAGGCTTAGAAAATTGGAGAAGGATGCAAGATATTCAGTGCTTTGGATATGGTATGGTATTTATTTATTAAAAAAGTTTTTCCAGGTATTTTTTTATTGTACAATGTTTAATGTTTGTTGCGTGATGGTAAGCAAACACGTCGGTTATACAGAACAGTGTCACTTGTTTTATTGATTTTTTAAAAATACGATAGCTTTTTTATAAATATTTATTTCTTAAAATACATACCTTCATCTTTTCTTGATGGTCCCAATACCTTTGAACCTTTACGAATACTGCTGATAGAAGTTTCATGAAGATTTCGTGCTGTCTTATTTTGCTTACTTCATCTCCTTCTTAACGAGGAGATTGCACTCGACATTGCAATATCTTTAATATTCGAGTCACCTAAACACATGTCATATTTTATATCAAGCAGTTATAAGTATATGTTGAAAACGGTCATCACTTACATGGGCCAGATTGATATACGAACCTGGGTCTTTTCGATTACAAGTAGACGTCTCACCCACTGGACCACTGCTTCGAACTTTTCATAAGATTAAAGAAAATTAAATACATTTACGTGTTTCTGCAAGAATATCTAACATTGTCACGTAAGGGTTTCATAAAGACAAGTGCAGGTGCAGACAAGTGCAAGTAGTATTTATGTATAAAGAAATTGTTTCTTTATACCTACATACTTAGGTACATACTGCTTACCGATAAATCACGAAAACACCCTAGTTTCTTGAGATATCTGGCATGTAAAACAATATATTGTGCTTCAAGTCTGAAGCCTATTTACAAGATGTCGGGACTCATTAAGATCTTAGCGAAAATCTCCAACTAGGGAGCGGAATACATAATTACTGAGGACTTTCTCTACACTTGTCCATTGTTGGTGCATAAATAAAAGATTATTGTGAATAACAGGATTGTTTCGTAATAAATTTGATTTGTGTTATTTTTTACAAGGTCTTATTTATATGTCTTATGTATTGCTTTGTGATAGGTATAGAATTATGGTGGACAACGAAGAAACTTATCAACAGTTTACTGCATGGATATGATTTTTGATAGGGAAGAAATAATTACGTAATAACTAGCCACACCCGGCCCCAGCGTCATTATTAAAAAAAAAAACTGTATGCTGAATACATTTTTCGAACCTGGGACCTTCTTTTCTATTAATGATACTTAAATTGCGATATTGGGTAATTATATTAATAAAATTTGTGTCGATTGCTAAACTTTATAAATGATTGATGTAATTCTATAATATTTTAATTGCCTTTGCTAATCATTTAAAAAAAAGTTATTTGTCTAAACTGCTTTTAGTTATTAAATATAGTTTATCCAAAATTGATTTGTCAATATTTTGTGTCCAAATTCTTCAATATTATTATTCAACTTACTATGAGATGATACCGTTTCAGTAATATCCCCATTTATTGGGACAATAAAATCTAGTCGAATAGCTTTAATAGTACAGCATAATAGACACTTACCACTTGATGTCTGTTGTAAAACGACAGAGCTACATTGTGGCTAGCTTGTATTTTCAATGTTGTATGCAGATAGTGTTTGTTCCCGGTACCAATACGGCTCGATTTCTGTTGGGAAATATGAGTCAAAAAGCCGTCATGCAGGAAAACGACGCAACTGATTTTTTTGTAAAATGAATTGTATACATATTCTGTATCTGGGGAAAAGGGCGATTTAGAATATTGTATATTTTATAATTTAAAAAAAATCAGATACGTCGTTTTTCTTTTTGACGACTGTACATGCAAGCTCGGATTTTAACAATTCACACTCCGAATCGAGTTCCGAGAGCACGGTGAATTTTGACTTTTATTGAATAACCTGGGTGAGTGTTTGCATCGCAGAAAACTGAATAAAATATTGGAGGGTGAATTCGTATAGTATGCTATTTTTATTTTCTCTGCACAAAACTCTCTCTTTTCTGTACACGTTTCCGATCGTATTTTCGCTTGTGTGTGATGTCTCAAAATACTTTATATTTTTAAGATCGCCTACATGCCCATAACCCATTTTTGGGACGCTGTTATTGCCTGTAAGCTGTCAAGGCAATGCGAATGGATTGTGATATTAGAAATCGTTGCTTTAGATACTAAAATAATCTCAATAGGTAAGTACGTGAAGCATCTTCAAGAATAAGCGTATTTTTTCGTAGATCTATCAAAATATTCAAGTATATAACCTTCTAAGGATCCTCCTGAATTTCCCACATCGCAGTCGATGCAGTTGCGGTGGTTCCGATCACGCGAGAGGTCATTCACCTTTAACCCTATGACCCGGCAAACAAATCCATTATGCTCCACCATTAGGCGCTTCGAAAAGCCATTGAATGCACCATGCCTATTAAGGTGCGATTCTGAACGCGACTGCAAATTTTCGTATATGTCCAATAATATGTAACATTGTCACGTAAGGTTTTCATTCATACGGATAAATGCAGTGCAGACACAATGAGAGCCGGTATATTTTATTCAATATGTACACAATAAAAATACAATGTGAAAATATAAAACAGGAACTAGGTGCGAAGTTTATTTTTTTAATTTGTTTTACTATACCCGGGAAAAAAGAATAATGTTATTTTTCTTTCATTCTATTCTAGCTATTTAGCTCACCATATATTTCTTCACCAGGCAAGTAGTAGTCTATAAATATACATAAGCTAGATTGATATAGTAAATAGCGCGAGAAGCATTAAAACTTGGGACCTTTCGATTCACATCTTATCCAATAAACCGTAACCCTTTCGACTAAGTATAACTACTAACAAATATCGACATCGATGTATTTGTGAATCAGAGCAGAGGTTATAAAATTCTCACGATTTCTACAGATTTTACGAGGACCCAGATCTCCTTCCGTATGTAAATTTGCAAAATTTCTAATATTCACAGATAACTGTAAAACACGCGAAAGAAAATAAAATAGACTAAAACATTGAGCGCGTGTTTTATTGCTTTGTAGTTCGCGGTTGTGTTCAGAATTTCGCCCCACTTCCTAGTTCATCGCATGCTAACTCGTATCAGGTAGTCGTGGATTTAGTTTTAAATGCACCGACGCCCGCAAAAGGGGTGAATTCCTGGAACTAGCAACATTTTCGGTAGAAACGTGCAAGCGAAAAGCGGTTAGAATTTTCACATTGCGAAAAAACTTGGCAGGCTGTTGAAATTTGTTTTGTAAGTTTCATTTAAGTCACGAATATAAAGATAAATGTTTAAAGTTTAATCATATAATCGCTAATAATTATTATGTTTAGTATATATAACTAATAATTTAACAAATAGCTTGTTAAGTTAAATAGTGTTATTTAATTACATAAATTTAATATAATGTTAAATATTGTATAGGTACGTGTGCAATTTCTTACTTGTCCTGTTAATCAATCAGAGCTGCATATGAGGATTGCAAAGTGACAGTAAAAAAAGCAGACAGCTTAAACCAAAGACAATATTGCTCGTCTAAAAACTCACATGAATGGTGTAAAAATAGGCTAATAGAATGAGAATCGAATTCCAGTTAGCAATCACTAAGGTTTGTTTGCTGGAACCAATTTGGTTGTTTGTCCTATGAAGCCACTTTACAAGAATTTTAACTATGATACATACATGATTTTACTAAAATACAAATGCATTGACCTGTTTTTAAATTACCTATGTATTTGTAATTTTGTGGAAACTTGATTGAATGATTAGCTTAGAGCTAGATTAATAATAACAAGTTACGTAGATTTTGTATTTATGCTATAACTTTGTAAATCTAACGAAATTTATCTATTATTAACTCAGAACTAATGAACACATTTTACAAAATGATATATTTTACAAAATTATATAATAGTGACGTACTTACACTTTATTAATGCATGTTGATTGAACTTTATTGGGATCAGCCGACCGAACTGGATCACTTATGTACGCTGCATTTGCTAATGAATATTAAATCTGAACAGTATAAAGGCATTATGTAATGAATGAAGTTAATATTGGATGCCGACGACCGTGTGAAGTGTAGGTATACGAAAATAGGAGGATAGCGGATCCTGGGCTCCGAAGCTCCTACGGAAGGAACTCTGAAAACGCTCAGATGAGAGAGAGATAGGTATTATTGATATCTTCAAGAAAATGCAATTATGTTGTGATCCTTAATAATAATTATGAGATTTGTATTTTCTGTTTTGTAACGTCCACAAAGTCTAATACATTTTGCATTACTATTTTTTTCTATTCAGCTTAAAAGTTAACGATAGAATAAAATTTCGTTATATTTTTCGTATTTAAAATATCGTTTTCGAATGTCGAATACACATTATTTTTAATTTCGTAAAATGTGACTGGCATTAATCGTATACACTTGAAAAATGCTTTTAGTACTATTTTTAATTTCGTAAATGTGACTCTTATTGTATGCGACACTGTAATGTAATCTAGCAAGTTGTGTCATATGAGAGCGCTATGAATGGAATTATTTTTCGCATTTCTGCAAAAATTTGCTCCACATTCCAAGATTACGAGGCAAAATTAATTAAATGCTATTATTATATTCTAAGTTAAACAATATGCTAGCCTGTATTTTATTTTATTTGCTACTTTTAGTAAGAAGTATTTTATAAGTATGTGTACTACCTCTTACTATTTTGCAGTAATGTACCATTATAAAATGCGAAAGTTAGGATATAAACGAGGATGCCTGTTACTTTTTGACGCTGTACTGAATGAATGATATTAAATTTCATTCATTTTTATGGTAGGTACTCTCGGGGGCATTTATAATGAATACACCAACTAACGTACTAGTTACCACAGGTGGGTCAAGTTTATTTGACCTCGACTGTACACATACAACCTGGAATAGCACGTAGGGTACTTATCGCAAAATTCCTATAGAAGCGGAGATCTGTGACACATTTGGTTTACTATAAATTCTATGGAGAACAGATAACAATGGTGGGTATTTGTAGCGTAAACTTGGAACTGATGTGATTAGCAGTGGACGCTTATACCTATGGATAAATGCTTGTTTATTGTAATGTATGTCTATTACAAGTTAAATAGACATCTGTCCAGATATATCTTTTACACAGATTTAAAAACATCGATGATCTTTTGCCGTGTCTTCTGCCTCCTTTATGCGATATGTCGATTTTTTCAATCGGTGCGGTTGTTTCAGAAATTTATTTATATTAATTAAGGGATTGATTAGACCTATAGGGCGTCCGTAGAATCTATAATTGAGTGGTGAAAATTTGTATGTAAATCACACATTATATTATTTGCTGCGGACGGGCTTCATAAAAAACCTATCTAATTTTACATTCAGTTTTTATGAGCCAAAGCAATCAGAATAATAAAACGGTATTCGTACAATCATTGGGTCGCGCTGCCCCAATACATATTTTAGAGCTTCGTGATACGTGACCTAAAAACGCTGAAAGGAAATGTCTCCAATTAAAAATTGACGGTCGTAAGCTAGCGAGCACAATAGCCCGAGTTCTGAAGTACTTCCCTGTCTGTTCAGTGTTGTTTTAACTCTCAAAGCATAGAGCAAAAACTATCTTTGATGCTCGGGGAACTCGATAAAATTTACATCAGGCCAATGAGACTAATTTTGTTATATTTTTTTCTTTTTGGGTCACGTCAAGAAGGTTGCGAGGTTTCTTGATAAATCTAATTAGAAAAAAGTATTTTAACTTAATAAGTAGATATTGATAGAAACGGAACATGAAACAATATCATGTCATGCGGTTATATGTCCATTATAAGATAATATAACTTAGATAGACTACATAATTGAAGGCAATAATCATATCATGTAATTGTTTCATTTTCATTTAACTTTATTTTCCACTCCATACTGTTTATTCAGGAGTTACTGTAGAGCTTTCAGGCTTATGTTACTCGTGAATATGTATTTGCTCGTCTCCCCAACCAACCAGATAAATATAGAAAAAATATAATTCTAGCTGAAAGTGATTGTACTAAAAGAAAAGAAGCAGACATGAGATTGCTTAACATCAGTGTTCATTTTACGATTTCATCGAAAGCTCAATTGCAATTCTGTTATAAGCAATTTCTATTTGAACTAACGATATTTCCCAGAAAATCTCAAAACGAAAACTTTTTAGATATACTTCTTACTGAAAGTGTAGAATACGTAGAAATATAAGTTCAACGACATAAAAGTTAACGTATTTCAGAACTGACTATTTTATCCATCCTTGCTTTAATATTTTTTATCAGCTATTAAGAGGACCAATCTTAAGACTTTGAGCTGTTGCTGTGTATAGTGGTATTAAGTAATAAGTTTCAGGGTGAGTTGCATCATCAAATTTGACATTTATTTTAATCGGCGCGCCAATGTCGCTTAGACAAGATGGCGTATTTTGGGTTTTTCTGCGCACGTTAAAGTTAACGTCTAAGTTGACAGTGTAACGCACCCTTAGTGGTGGTTACCTTTGGTGGAGCCTATTTAGTTAGTATTTTGGCCCATACTTCCCGTGGCATACATTTCATCGACATGCCAATCACTACAACTGATACCTATTGGATTAACACATTGGGTACTTTTAACCGAAAATACGCAATTCCCGTAGTATTTTGTCAAAAAGACCGAATCAATGGTGTTTTATAAAGTAGATGGCGTTACTGTGATTTTAAACGTTAGTATTTTAAAATTAATAATTACGCTGGTAACACAGCGGAGTGCATCTAAATACACATATTTTCAGTTTATATTCTGTATAATTTTTTAAACTGTAGCGCTTTGCATACACACTATTACATTTAAATATAACGTCACGACTTTTATATGACTTTAGGAGTCGCCGTGGTTGTAGCTAGACATGTGTATTCGCGGTATGAAATTGTGCTCATTTATCAATTAGGTGTAGGTTGTAGGTAATATCATATTAGGTGCACTGCACAAAGACGACAAGCGTTCCTGTAAGATTTTATAGAAAGCCAAGGCGAAATATAAAATAAATATTTCACGTTCTTAACCTTTTAAAGTCAATATAATTTCGTTGGCCTTAAAAGATGCAGCGGTAACTCAAACTGGAAACGAAATTGGTTATGAATTTAAAACGGCCATTTTAAAAATCCAGCAGATTAAGGTATATTACGTGGTTGTTTGAGAGAGGACGTTACAAAAATTGAATTTGCAATAGTATTTTTAGATAACCTTTCCTTGTTTCAAATGAATATCCAGAAGACAGTTTTTATAAATTCAAATCATTATATAGCAGTTATGTTTTTTAAAAATAATATTAAATAAGCTCCTGTACTTTATACATATATTAATACCTACGAAGACCAATTTAATAAAAAAAAATGAATTAATTTGTAAATGAGATTTTACAAAAGATTTTGTCTGCGGTTTTTAAATGCAGCCATTGTTTTCAGAACATGTGCTTTTTTGGTCATAGTTTTGACCATATATTTTTTTATCTATGGTTTTGACCTTAGAATTAATGAGGCCTTTGTGGCATGAGGCTCTAAGCCTCAGATAATGTCCCCGTTAGCTGCCAGAAATCTTCCCGTAGATATCGTGCAAAAGAATTAAGGGATAAAAAGCCGTGATCCGTGTGCCGTGATCGTGGCATAATCAGCATTATTCAAGAAGAAATATTCAACAGGCAGTCGGATGTGAAATCAGTACCAAACCTCGAATATTATTAGGATTTACATAAATCCCGGTCTTTGTGTCCCGGGTGTCACAGCCAATAATGCTGTATGCAATATATAATGCAAATACCTTTACCAGGCTTGTATCAGTTTGTCATAATAGTCAATCTATACTATTATTACTATATAATTATCAAGAGGTAAGCGTTTGTAAGTTTGTGGGTTTGTATGTTTGAGGCGGGTAATCTTCGAATCTACCGAACTGATTTCAAAAATTCTTTCACCATTAGAAAGGTCCATTATCCAAGATTTCTATTGGCTATATTTTATATCAAAATTCTCACAGGAGCGAAGCCCCGGGTAACATCTAGTTCTTCATAAAAACGGTGCAGGCTTATAACATTCAGTTCATGATATTTACAAATACGTGGCGTGTGGTCCAGGATATAGAGTGGTCCTAGTAGTGCTAGACTACTAGGACCACTCTATATCCTCCCGTGGAAGTCGTACGAGGCGACGAAGGGACACAAAGCCTTAATAGCTGATAGGCAACAAGAGCATTCCCAAAGAATTTTGACGAATATAAACGGGAACACGCGAAGATTTGAGAGAGACAAATACGTGTCAAATAACTGTGGCAAACTGAAATAATCGTTTATCAGTGCAGTGGAAACTAAACATTGCTCCCGTTTAGGCAAACTCCGAATTAACCGGAAATAGCTCCGCAAATATCTTTACATTGTCCGATTGTGAGCCGCTTTGATCAATACTGCTAATTCGTGTTTAGGAATCAATGCTTTGCTGTTCGTATATCTATATTTAGATTGCATTGCATCAGTCAACTTTGACGTTAACTTCAACCTGATATCGCCGATTAGACTTTGCAACCTACCCTATAACAACAAAAATCGGTACAAATATGAAAAGAAACAATCATTAGATTCAGTTTATTTATACGAAAAATGTTGAGCGGGAGTTATAGAAATCGATTATAAAAACCCTGAGACAATAATGTAGATTATCTAATAAATAACTCAGTGAATGTAACGTAGGTTCCCAAGGGCGGGAACTGCTAAACAAGGGATATCTTTTACGAAACCTTTTCTGCTTATTTTCAACATCGAGCTGCACCCTCGAGGTCTGAAGTGGGCCGGCATCGGGGACAAGAGGCGGTGACGATGTTTCGAAAAAACTATCGGCCAGAATAATATAAGTAATGATTACAATATGCTATATTTGCTATGCTATATTATTGGACAAATAAGAGAAACCACTGAAATATGTAATTACTGGCTTTATTACAATGCATGACACGTATGTGAACTTTACAAATGGAAAAGACCAGAGAGAATAGCTAGTAATGGCGCCAAATCATAATTCGTTCGACCACAGAATATTTAACAAAATACAAAATAGAGCGGCGCCCAAGCGACGATGCAAAGAATAAAAAAGTGGGTTTCACTTAAATACAAACATATATTTTCTAATGATTTTAAAATGTTGGCTAGTTTCACCATAATCTGGTAAAATATGGTAAGTATTGTAATATGATAATATTCATACAAATTCATTTGGAAATTAGAATGCAACGACGGGAGAGAGAAAGACTCGGCAGAAAAACAAGTTATAAACACTTTACAATATTTATTATTAACAAAAATGTCATTTTTGTTGAATCACATCGCCACAGCTGTGGCGTAAATCACAGCGCAAATTTTCAGCTGGGTCTTTAAATTTGAAATAAAATAAAACTAGAGGTCATGGCAGTATCAGTTTAGGTCCTAATGGTTTTTTCGTAAATCAAGGTCGTGAGATCTATTAAACTGTGCTCATCATGGTAAACGATTGAGTCCGAATGATAAAAATAAACTTGCATCAATATTATTTGGCGCGAAAATATGCAAAGGGCTTTATATTCCAAAGACCGTTCATTCTATAATAACAAGGTTGGTCTTCGTTCCGTCACCATCCTAGATTTTTATCAAACAAAACTATAATCAAAAGCGGTTAGTTTCTATTTTAGGAAAAAGGTTAGTTGCGTGCAAATATATTTTTAGAACTAACTAGAGCTTTGATACCTATAAATACTTCAAATAACCTCCAATTAGTTCACTCAATTTAATTTTAGTTTAGCATCTAAGACTGTCACGACCTTTAAGATATCGCTAACACTAACTGCTTTTTGAGTAGTGCGAAATGGTAATAATGCATAAATTATAATCTTATAGGTTTCAATCTGACACGGTAAATTTTTTTATGGCATAGTTTATGGCACGGCATATGGCCCATGGCATAGTTTAGGCGCTTTTCGTACTGGCTGATGGTTTGTTTTTTTGATTGCTGGTTGTTTATGGCAAAAAAGTATATCACATTATTTTCGTTTTAATGGCTTCTATTGGCCATGTACATTCACGATATTTGTGTTTTCAATAGTTTGGCTAGGGACCAATGAAAATTTTTGAATCAGGCCACCAAACTCGTCTTTGGAGTCGTCAAAATCGAGTGGACAAAGCTTCGACGGTTGGCGCATTCCGTATCACTTGTTCTCAGCAAGTCAATTGATTTTAGTAATTATAGCTCGTCGGTGAATGCCCGCACAGGCCTGTACGTACAGTACTGTACAGATGATACAATTCGAATATTTTTTTCAGTTTTCAACTGAACTTTAGATATTCCAATTATAACAATCGTTGATGTTACGCTTTCTTCGATAACTTACCATAAAACCATAAAAGTAATTTAGTTACAAGTTACACAAACTATTGGGAGAAAAGTAACAATTAATTAGCAATTACACACTCGAAAGTAAAAAGAGAGTGGTAGAAAAAAATCCTGAATAGAACTAGAGAACGACAGGAATACGTTGAAACCTGAAACGTATTTCAAAGCAGAATTTATTTTTGATACGTTACAGTATTTTTGAGTCGTCTAGAAAGTCGATGTGTCAATTTACTTGACACAAACACGAGTAGAGCCTTCAAATTGGGAAGCTATTTGTATTGCTTCAAATTCAATAAGGAGCACATTAATAACACATGCAAGTCTAAATCGTGCTAACGACACAAAACCGATAAATTAAATTACCAACATTCTACTGCAAACTTTTTATATCAAGTGTGCAGAGTCAAGAGTAATGAGACAGCTTTCATTATTACGTTTTATTTCAGTGTTTTGTAAACCATTGTTTGTTAGTTATTTTTTATTTTCTTGTCATTGAAGCTGTTGCCCTTGAGATTTTACATAAAATGTTTTTTGTTTACTATGTGTTAATTAGACATTCCATTTGATTAGATTTGTCAGAACCAAAAACGTTAAATTCAATCATATTTATTTATATTTTAAAAATATTAATTTTATTAATATGTGAAAAGATGCTTTTTGTTTCATTCTATAACAAGGGTATATGTACTTCCTAAGAAGAATATTAAAATGTCAATTGATCTATGAATCTGTGATATTCCAGGACTGAAATTTAATCAAATGTACGGCTTTAGGTAAATATATATTGACATCACTTTATATTTCAGATAAAATGTATAGATAAAATGAATATTAATTTATTCGAAGTAAATCACAAGTAATTTTTTTGTCAGTATATTTTGTTAGTGGTATGAAGGATAATAAATAAAAGTTACACTTTTACTTTTAAATATTCGCGTGTAGCTATGATTATTTGAGTATTTTTGCTTCCAGATTTTGATGGAATCGACATTGTGATTTTTCTCTGCACCGCTCCTTAGAATAACAAGAAATATCACGGATATATAAAAAGATTTATCGTACATAATAAATTCTAACTGCAAGTTCCCACCGGAGTAATTCTGGCGGTTAATTAGCGGACTTTGCCAAATCTCATGCAATATGCAAAAATATTAACTCAACGACGTCACACTCTGCGCCATTGCATTGCACCCAAGTGTATACAGGATTATAGGGGTTAACGTCCACTTAGCCCTGTAACACGCTTCGCATTACTTTAGGTATGTTTTCCTTATACTTTGCATACAAAACGCATATTACGACTACATATTGTTTTTGGAATTATCATGATTTCGAACTTAGTCTACACTAAAAAGGCATTATTATATGTTTCTCCATGCCTTTTGGTATGAAAATAAATAAAATACAATTTTGTTTCATATGACAAATACTTTTATTTGAAAATAATTGTTGACGCTTTATAAACATAATATATGATTTTGTTGAATTCTAAATATATTTTTTCTAGATGATAGGTTTTGATCATTTTATGTGGTCGTTCAATTCATGATATAAATTGAAATGTATTATTATTTCATTGGAATAAACAACTACTTTCTAATTGAAAGAGCAAAATATGAACATTCTTCAATATCACAGTGGAAGAATGTTCATGATCCTATGTTGACACTAGTCACAGTAATATAGTACAATGGAAGGGAAGACAATAATTTTACATTTAATATTCAACAGAAGTCAGACCGAACACACTATCGATTCTGCCCGCAGGCACACCTTGCTTCTAAGGTAGAAACTTGGATATTTGCATGACACCGATTAAGAATATATTCATAAAATCTGAATGTCTGAGCGAGTTTACTCCCATAAATCACTGTACATTCGACACAGTCGATAAGCGTCATGAGGGCGAGACATGAATAATTTATAATCTAAACCCACGTGAGTAGCGAATAAGAAAAACTGGGTGATAATAAAATGGGGACTACCTTTTTGATTCGGGTCCCTTCAAATGTGGACTGGATGTTTGTTACTTAATCAAGCTGGAACAGAGGAAGACACATTGCTCTATACGTTTCTTTTTGTTTTTCTGTAACACGTGGAAGTGATTTCGTAAAAAAGGGCAGCTATTTGGACATGTTATTTGCTGTCGCGCGTGGATATTCTTCTCGGGCGTTTTTAGATTCAGGCTAGTTACAATATCTTATACATGTATCTTATTAATTCTGGCATATTCTCAGCTGCATTTGTTGCTGTGTGTGAAGAAAACTTTTTAAATTTTGATATTCAAAGTAATTCTTGCCAATTCAATGGTGAAATAACACTTCATGCTTGTTTCACTTTGCAACTGTATTTAAAGAATATGACCATACAGTAACACAGAACCCAGATGGTTCAAATTGCTTTAGAGTTCTGAATTTTACACAAGTATAACTTGCATTAAAACGCACTTAGCTGAAACTCATAAATAATGAATATTCAACAAGTGAGTCCGTCAACAGCCGATCAATAATCACACGCCCTTGACTAACTTTACAATGTTTACTGACGATAAAGCGAGCAATTAAGCCACTGGCTAATCTAGCAACTATTAACCAGGAGTTCAATTTCTTATCAAAATTGAGGATATAAATATATGTACCTGTCAATCATCTCTCTCTTTCATCTCAGCCAGTAGCTAAAAACACCTACTATGTTAAAGATTCAAAGATTCTATATCTATTATTAAATCGAGATGCCTGTCGCCTGTTTGACGTCAAATCTCTTTAGGAATGCTGTAATAGTCTACCAGCTGTCAAGGCTTTCTATCTTTTAGTTGCATCTTACGGCATCCATAGGATGTGGTCCTATTTTAGGGTTGGAATGACATGCCTCAGAAGTACTAGTATTTTTTTACTATTTTTAACTTTTATATGGGCATGTATACATTCAAAATAGTTATTAAATCAAGTCATGAGTGAGATTTTCATTCTAAATTATGATTGTAACCTTTGGATCGTATGATTTAGTTAATTCAAAGGTTCGTTTCAAATCTCATTAATGTAATTGAGTTTTACATTTTAATCAAGATATAAAACTTTTCATTTCAATAAAATATGTGGCCGTGAAAAGTTTACTTTCTGTTATTTAGAACATTTCGCTGTGGCAGAAGATTAAATATCAGGCCATTACCATTAATTAATGTTCAGTGAACCGGTGCTAATTGCACACAGCGCCATCTACGCGACACTTCAGTATGTGTAGGTAGATTGCATGTGTACTTAATGTTATTGTTAGGGCGTGTTCTCATTATAACGCCCACGAGCAGATTCGACTTCGTACCACAAACAAATATTATCAAAGCTGCGCCGTCGCAAGTTAATGTCGATTTGCCACAATTAATTCGTTATGTATTTATAAGTTCTATTAAGCATATGAATGTAAGCATATGTATTTCTCACAAAAGTCATATTTTATAATATTAGTACTGGGATGACGAGCGCAATAGTGAATCACTAAACTGTATAAAACAAAGTCGCCCTTTGTGTCTGTTGCTTTCTAATATTTGCAACGAATTTTGATGTAGTTTTCATTGTTATTTAGACAATTTGTTCCCGATGGTTTATGTACCTCGTGCCAAACCGAGCTGGGTCGCTAGTAATATTTAAATTTATTTATTTCAACAAAAACAGATATCTAAAAACATGAATCATTCGTGGTTTTCTGACATCGCAAATATATATGGGTCCCTTTTAAAAAGTCGACATGTTTTTAAATTTCCCCACAGACGGGACAAATTATATAGGGCATTACCTGTGGTCCATTACGGGTGTAATGGTAGATGTTTAGACATTCATTTGGGTTATACGGGGAAGTCCTTAGTGGATAATAAACGAAACGTACCTATTGTGTTTCGGGTTGTGTTTATTGTTACGTTGTTATTGACTTGATGAATATCCTGTTTATTGCGTTGCGTATCACTGTGTAATTAGTGTTTTTTCTCTCAGTTTTAAACCTGTATACGTATAAAAGAAAGAAATAATAAAATATTCGCACGTAAGGTATACCCAGCATTTGCGCTGTGGGTAGGTGCTGGCAAACCCAAGAAATGCTGACTTGATGTCATCAAGGATGATATTCGTGCCAATGGTCTGACAACTAGGGATGCAGACGACAGTGCGACGTGGATGATGATAGGAAAGTGGATCCTGGGCTCCAACGCTCAACGGCCTATATTGACTTTTCAGAGCAAATTCAAGAAAAATAATCATTACGAATTTAATTCCGGAACAGAATAACGTAATTTGAAACAATAGTACAAAGAATATGTGAAGCATGTCGGCCGCGTGCTGCCTTATTGTAAATTCATGCAGTCTTGAGACTTTATAAGAGTCAAACTCGACTCGAATTTCTGAGAGGTTTATGAGAAATTCATTTTGAAGCTTTGAATTTGCAACGCTTTGTGACAATTTTTTCTTTCAATAGAAACATCACATCATAAAATAAATCTTTAAATTTTGAAGATTTGACTAAAATTTTACAACCAGCCACCAGTCTGATAGCAATCTCTTTGAGAGTGCTATTGTTAACGAACAGCTATCTTCTTCTAATCAAGTGTGTTATTGCTAACACTGATGTCAGATTTTATTCAAATCTCCTAAGAGCAACTGACATAACTTTTACGACTTTTATTAAATAAAGCCATTTTATGCCTGTTTATTTACGGTCGATATAATGTATACATATGTTTTGTTAAATATATCTAACTAAATATTACAATCCAATTTTTTTACTGCGTTAAACATATAAATCAGCCATTAAGTAGGTGCATATATAAAAATTTCGTTGCATAATGTCATAATTTCGTAGGATATATTACTTGGTAAAAGTATTGTATGTATGGCACCTAAAATTACCACAACAATATAATGATCAGAATTTAAATTTATTTAAAAAGCACCTCAGTTCCTTACCGATTGATAAATAAATGTAATATAATTTGAACGATTTTTTTAATGTTAGAC
This sequence comes from Plodia interpunctella, assembly GCF_027563975.2. NCBI lineage: Eukaryota > Metazoa > Arthropoda > Insecta > Lepidoptera > Pyralidae > Plodia > Plodia interpunctella. The sequence continues at coordinate 5,446,372 of NC_071308.1, read as the reverse complement.
TCAGATAAAAAAATTGTTAATTTAGTTACTTTTATTTATTCGATTTTGTTTTGTGGGATGATAGCATGCTCTCAATTTAAATTTGCAATCTCGTGGACGGTAAAAGATGTAGGATTAAGTTTTTCTTTTAACACCACATTGTAAAAAATGTAAACCCATGTTTTTGTCTATACTGATAATTACGATGGCGAAAAATAATTCTTGTCACGTTATCTGTTTGATTAACCTATATTACCATAGATGGATTAAGGACTAACTCACCTAAAAGCAATATCAAGTTAAAGTAAAATATAATTAACACGTATCCTAAACAGTGTTGACACGCAGGCTCCGTTATTAAGTTAAATTGGCGTAAGGCGAGAGTTATGATATATTCATCTCTTGGAAATATGTTATCGTCTGTGCAAACAGAACCAAATATTTATTATGGTTAGATATTATAATGATTAATATGTGTGCCAAAAATTGGATTGTGGACTGTATCTAACGAAATGTCTTGAGAGAAAAAACATTCTCAACACGAATTGTGATAGTTTTGCTAAAAATAATTTTATATTTCTCATTTATTACAAATATTTTATTATTTATTTAGTTTATTTTTGTTACGAATTTATAAACTTAACGACTCAGTTATATATACATATTTAAGAGATATAATTATCACAAACTTCTGCACGCGGCTCCACCGGCGTGGATTTCCCACGGAAATGTTTCGATATAAATCCTCTTCATACTCGAAACTACATGTATGCAAAATTTCAAGAAGATCGGTATTGAAGATAAAGCGTGTAGAGATAATACCGAACAAACAAACAAACAAACTAAGTTTTACATTTTTAATATTATGCTTAGGGAGTTACCATCCCGCCTTTACTTTCGTAGACAGCCTACGAAATCGTAGCACTGCTCTACAGTCTACGACGAGGTCTACGGTTTCGATTTAGAATTATATAGAATTTTGTATATAAACTTTTATTCAACTTGCAAAATCTCGGGTGAAATCTTGCAATTCAAGTTTGAAGCAGATATTTTCAATCAATTGAGCTGAAATTGTGTACACACGTTTAGTTTGGATGCATTATTATAATACGCATGATGGTGTACGTCTGTAAGAATGGCTTCAGACGTTAGAACTCCTCAGCGGTTTACTGCACGGATATATATTTTTGTCACTAATTTAATCCAATAAAATCTCTGACAACAATAAAGGCTTGTGTAAAAAATGACATTTTTACACAAGCTTTTATGGTTGTCAGAGATATTTTATGACATTCAATTTGTGACAAAAAACATGTACTTTGTCGGACTTGCATAAGATGGGAGGACGATATAATGAAAGTCGCAGGTCGTACATGGATGAAGGAGGCACAGGACAGTGGAGGGTGGTGCAAGCTAAGAGGAGGCTATGCTTACCAGTGGGCAGACAAGATTATTTGTTAGACAAATTAAAAAAAAAACCCAACTTTTAATAATCATTTCGCTACAAGTTTTGAACAGTTGAACCGATTTTGATCAAACATGTCTAAGAGCCACTGCATAAAAATTTGCTGTCAAGACAGACAGACACACTTAGCGGCCAAATTTATAACACCCCTCGCTTTTTGCATCGGTGGTTTAAAAGAGCTACGTGACGATAAATGTCATGGTTTACATTATTTATGTTACAAATAAATAATATAGTAATTCTAGAAAATCACTTTTGTAGTTGCTTGTTGTAAAATAGTCAATATGACCCTCTATTTACTTCTGACCGAATAAACAAACAGTTTAACAAAGTTTTAGGGTCCTATACAACTAATTAAGTGGACTTTTAGTAAGACACTATACGTGTATTGGGTCGAGGCCGAAGTAAGTCGATTACAGCCACGCACTAATTTAAACAAACTTCCTCTGTCTAAAGACAAGGTAAACAGACAAGATGTACGATACATAACGTTTGTTTAAATTAGTAATCGACTTACTTCAGCAATCTTGGCTGCGACGTCCTGAAATCCGAGCTCTGATTAAAAATAAAGCGTTGAAAATTCAACTGTGATTTTATGACCGGGGATATTCTTGGTGTCATCACTTTTCGGGAATGTCATTGAAGCTATTTAAGGCTTTTTATCCCTTTATCTTGTTACAACAACGGTATCCACTGCTTATGGGAGGGAACAGTACGCGGTAGTTTTAGTTGTATATTAAATTAATTCGCCGTTTAGTTGATGAGGATGAATGGGATGAGGTTTTAATAAAATTTCGTATATAAATAGTATCCTATCTACGTAACATGAGGATAATAGTGTAGTTCTGATAACTTGAAATACTAAATGAAGCTTTGAATTGCATAAAATAAGTCATGGTATTTGTAAAATGTCTTCACTTATAAAAATAGCCAATTGTAATGACTTGACTATTATGAAATAAGACTTAATTAGTTTCTGAATTAGAGTGCACAACGATTAAAAGAGATTCAATTAAATTCAATATAATCTACAAGAAGCTTAGAGCGGACGATCTAATTACAAACTTTTAAAAGCACGAAGCTTTCTTTGTCGAGATATGCAGGAGGTTAGACATAAACTTTTCCAATTAAAATGTTACGCTTGGAAATATTTTTGCCGCCGAATCTGGCTAATTGTTTTATTCCCTTCATAAAATAAACACACTTTCAAGTTTATATAAATAAAATTATATTTTGATTTGATAAGATTATGGCGGATACACTTCTGTAAAACTGTCATTTATGCAATGCACTAAGAATTTAATAATAAAATATTTACACTGTCATGTTGTGTACACAAATAAATAACTTTCAAGTGTTTTTTGCGTTCCGTCATGTAGTATATTCTCAGTGGGTTACACCGTATATTTTGTATTAACATTAACCTGCGCAGAAAACTGCAAACCGCATTTTGTCTTAAACGTCGGCGGCGCGCAGGTTGGTAAAGATTATAAAGTTAAAGTCAAAGCAACTTTAAACGAATAAAAAATACGTATGCTTTTAAACCTTCGACGTAATTCTTCGATGTGGGTTACTGTATCGGACATAAAACATAGTACGTATCGGACATAGTCGCTGTCAGAATTTAGAACCCTCTTCCCGGAGTGACCTCTACATCTAAACACTTTTGACAAGATGCTATCGGGGTCCAAGTGACACGGGTTCGAATCATAGACCACTTATTAAAATTAGGCTATGCAAAAATGAAATAGGATTTGTTTTATATTGTTCAAGTATTTTTTATGTAGCTTTAGCATGTTCTTGTTTAATAAATTATTAACAAATTAAATTATCCTTTATTTATATTGTTATATAGCTGTGATTTATTATAATATTCATTAACAATTTATAATATTTCTTCATTAACAAGATGAAGCTAGCGCTTGCACCTAGCTCCTGCTGTTATGCAAGTCAGGGCTAGAGTATTATCCAATGCCGGCTCCACGCTATCCGTGAACAATTCACCAAACTATGGCAGACTCGGTAATTGTTTTGTATTTCCAGTGATTATTGTGGTAAATAAAAGTACTCATACAAACTAAGCAATGTGTTCATGCATTCGCGTCGGCATCTGTCCGAGTTCGCCAATCGTGTGGAAACTACATAGGATGACTTTAAATGTTTCACATTTATTGTCTATTTATTTTATGTCTTTCGTAAATATTTGGTACATTTTGCATAAACTTGTAGGTTATATAATGTTCAAGTATATAATTGGATAGTTTATTTTCAAGGGCCCCTCTACTTTTTTGCGATTCTTCCTCTATGAGGGAATTAGTTTCTCAATAGTACTAATATTACTTATTCAAAGACTATAAAACTTTTTGCAATTTCATGCAATTTTTTTATAGATCCCATAGTTAAATTACTACTTCATTTATTTGTTGAATGATATGCCTCTTGTCTTGTCACTACTCTACTTTTATGTTTGCATTTATATGATCTGTATATGTACACCGTTTTTTATTAATTATATATTATATTTATTTTAATTATAGTAGTAGTTCATAGACTACGGCGTAGATGACGGCAGCTATCTAATTCTGCGAAGTTGTTGGTGTTTTAAAACTCCCAACTCTGAATATAATGGCTTTAAAGTTCATACAACCATAACATTTCACTATAATGGTCTATCTAATATAGTGAGCAATAAGAAAGGATAAAAAATATACTGATTCTATTTATATGGCAAGTATCATGTAAATAATTCAATTTAGACGTAATTTGAAACATACATAAGACACTTATTTAAATAAAAAGACACATACAATATAATTATTAGCAGGAATTTACCTTATAACATACCTAAATTGTACTGTTATTATTGCAATTTGTTAATTGTACGTACTTGTAATGTGGAGTAGTGTACCTGGATGGGTGTGCGCTTCTGTTTTTCTGTCCATCGGATCCGCGATAGAGTGCGGATCGTTGAGTGTTGTCCATGTATTTGTTATTTACTTGGAGTCGCTTGACCGCAGATAAAAATGAATCACTTACTAATTCAAATGCTCTTTGCATGTCAAAGATCTCATTAGAAAGATTGTAAACATAATCGAATAATACTGGTGAATACCTTTTCAATTATGTACGTAGAGAGTAGGAGAATAAAATAACAACATGGCAATTAGTAAAAAAAGCAAAAGGTACTGGGAACATGTAATTTGCTTTTTAATCCATTTACTGCGAAAATGTCCTCCCACAGAAAATAATCATTGTGTTTTATTTCGTGACTATTTCAATTAGTCGACTAGTCTAATAACGACGTTGAAATGTTTAATGACAGCACTTTAAGCTCCAAATTAATTTTATTGTTCTTTTACTAGCATATATGTGTTAATGACATAAGAAAAACATGGAAAAAAATGATTTTTAATGCTGCCGTAATTCCGAAAAGAGACCCATTTCTTTTTTTAAGAAAATATACATATTTGGAATCGTCTTTATTTCCTGATTAAAAGAAAAAGTTAATGTTAAAGCCAAAGTTAACTGGTGCGATCCACTTTAAGGGTGAGTCGCACCGTCAAATTTGACGTTAACTTTAACGTATGCAGAAAAACGCATCATATTATGAAATCAACGACAAAATTGACGATACAATTCATCCTTAGTGTGAGTTACACTGTCACGCTTGACGTTGATTTTTGCGCGCCGCTGACCTGACCAAACGGCGTACCTACTTTGCGTTTTTCTGCGCACGTTATAGTTGACGGTGCAACCCACCCTAAGTCTTACATTTCGTGTTATGACAGCGCGAAATCTTCATTAACATGTCTAATTGAATGCCAAATAAGGTTGATAAAGGGATCAACGTAATGGAGCCATTTTGATGTGTTTACATTATTCATTCAACGATGTTTTTGAACAGGATAATGGGATTTATCTGTGTAGATATGTATTGATATAATCATTATTTTATTATTATCCGTTCTTCCCCTTAATGAAGCTCTTTTTGTACAGTCAACAGAACTCCAAGCTACCCAAATTCATTGCAAAATCACCGCTATTACCGTTTTGCATAAAGATGCATACAGGATAACTTGATATGCGATCGACTGTACTCAATCTTTTGAACAATATTCTTTCTTTTATGTCGAGTGTTATTGCCAATACTGATTATTTCAAGTAAAATCATAATAATGTTTGACAGATTGATTAATGGTTTGTGCACAGTTTATATAAATGAGAAAATTTAAATTGAATAAAGTTGTAAAATTTTGTGATTAAAATTAGTATTTTAAAATGTTAGCCGTAATAAATTATATTTTTGTGGCTATTAAAAACTATATCGTTCTAAAAATACCTTAATTGAAATCACTTTGTTACTGTGAATAAAAATCTTGTAATAAAAATTCCAACTGAAATTGGATATCCTTCTTGAATGAAACGTAACAAGATCCGTTGAGGCGACTAATACGTCATGAGGATTACTACATCTAATAAGGTCGTACATAATCCTATTGTATGTCTGTTATATTCTATTAGAAATCAAGATTTTAAATTTTCCAAACAAAAGCGATAAAAGCGTGAAATCACCGAAATAAAACATTCGGCAAAAATGCATACTGTTTCGCTGCGAACTACCAAAACCAGACGTGTTGTATGTTTATTTTGATACCAACACTTTTGCATTTCCTTCTGCTCGACTCCAGCGAAGCATGGTTTGTTAACACAATTGACTAACCACCATCTGTCTCACTCGCTCCATAGGAAAATCGGAAAACACATGCTTTCATTTGGAGTAGGTGAAAAGCTTCAGTCCGCGGCGAGGCGGCACGGCGCGAGGTAGCCTCGATGCCGCTCCGTGCTCCGAATTTTTTAAACAGTTTGTGCGGACGTAAAATTATTTTGCATGTCAAGATGGGATCCGTTACTAAGCGAGTGTTATATTTGATAAGCGCTTGATATACACTAGCAGCGAACTTTAACTGCAATATTACGATCGCAAGTGGATTTGTGATGGATTCGATGTACAAAGTTTATTTTCGTCGCTTTATAACCGCATCAGTATATTTACGCACATTTCCCCATATTTTAGCCAATTCCAAACACGCCTTTCCACACTTTTAGGAGTTACCCGTTGGTCCAAACTTAGTGACTTATCATCCAGTATATCAGAACTATATCAAAGAAACCTGTATTCATATCTCTTTAACTTTAAGATGTAAATAAGTATAAATATTTGTCTGGTGCGTGGACCAAACTTGTGGATTAAAAGAATTAATTTAGGTGTAAATAAGTGTACTGTGTATGTAATAAATATAGTTTTTAATAAGTATTGGTTTCGGCTGGTGCCAGCGCATCAAATATTTACTGCTATCGATTCTTCATAAACGCAAGGTAAGAATAATAAATCTATTGTTTTGTTAATAGTTTTAATCACATTGCCTGTATGTACTTAGACTATTGTGTTATAAGACGAATATGTAATAAGTTAAATACATTATTATAATTCATACTTAATTATTTGCCATCGGCGGCTCCGTCGAGTTAGCCTATATTTAACTTTTGGTATATCTATTCTATATATCTCCCAAAATTCATCGAAATCGGCCGATCGCTTTAGCTGTTAACGAGTGATTGACGCTTGTAAGTCTGACTGCTTAGTTAGACCTTTGTATTTACATTGTTAGTATTCTTTATTACATTTGCTTGTATGATTTATATATGTATTCTATCCGAAACACTACTTTTCGACCAAATCGTACGAATTGATTGACATTGCTATTCTTTTAGAAACAGGAATTTTTGTATCTTGTGTATGTGGAAGTATAGGTATCTTTTAATAGTATCCGATAACACAAGTCTCGAAGTTACTTTGGGGCTAAATCAGTAATTATCTTAATATTTGATAATGTACATAAAAATAACTATTAGAGTGTATGGAATCTCGGAAAATCTTGAAAACTTTGCAGATGAGAATTTCTCTTGGAATTCTTAAAATAATTCAAAAATGGACGAAAATTTCCGAGAACACATAATTTCTCAGCAATACATCATTAATGACTAACCTTAATTATAACTGCTTTCCAAAAGGCAGGGATATCACAGACAATGGATACTTTTTTATTACTTCAGTAAGTTATAAGGAGTTTTGGTTTGCGGTCTGGACTGGTTTACATGGGATTTTGTGAGAGTGAAACGTGAAACACAACACATAACAGTGAGAGCAATACAGATCCCTCAGAATACTTATCCACCGCAATAGTAACGTTGCTACAGAGCCAGGCCCTAGCTATGTTACGTTCGTACTCTATGCTCCGTTGTATTCGATTGTTTTTTACAGATTTTGATTCTTCAACATCATTGAAGAGCGGTATCATAAGTTAAAACTCCATACGATTTCTACGTTGTTCTGTATCGAGTCGGAGAACGACAGAGCGCAACGTAGCAATGAGGCCTGGCTTTCGTGGTTATAATTTATATGGAAATAGCAACGTAACCTTATGATAAGCACAGCAGTGATATATGGAACTACGGCAGATATGCGAGTGCACAGTTTATTCTGGGATTAATCGAGTCAAATGCACGTAACTAACTTAAAGAGATTCCAGAACGTAACTGACATTAGTTTTACTTACAACACACTGAAAAAACGTATACACACTCAAAGAAAGACTGAATCAATAAATGCCTGAACAGTTTACTTTGCACTTTCGTCACTAGCCGTGACTTTGGCACACATATTTTGCGAGCAAACGTCGCATTTGTTTGATTCGACTTTTCCACGATTGCGTGCTAGTCCCCCGCTCTCGTTTCTTTATTCAAGGCCAGCAATTGAACCTTTTCGTTTATGGATATGTGTACATGTATATCAGATAGTAACTTCTTTCTAATTAAAAGATAGGGTTGGGAAACTAGTTACCACTGTCCAACTAAAACCAGTGAGGTAAATGGCCATTGGTGGTTAGCTGTTTAGTTCAAGCTAAAAAAATGTTACACTATTATATTCTGTTAATTCATGTGTGAATTTTTAGAATAAAATACCATACACATTTATATACGAATTACCCGCCTGGCCCTGGCAGGTGGCGTGAACCCAAGAAGTCGAGTTGATGTCGTCAAGCTCGCTATGTGTGCTAAAAAGGTGAAAAGCGGATACTGGGCTCCCGCGCTTAAAAGCAGAGAAAGTAAAATGCTCGGATTAGAAAAGATATAAACCGTTCAGTTCAACCTGAAAATTAAATAAAATAAATATAAATAAATAAATATATTAGGACAAATCACACAGATTGAGCTAGCCCCAAAGTAAGTTCTAGACTTGTGATAGGGATACTAACTCAACGATACTATATTTTATAACAAATACATATATAGATAAACATCCAAGACCCAATCAGAAAAAGATAATTTTTCCATCATAACCCGACCGGGGATCGTACCAGGGACCTCTCGGTTCAGTGGCAAGTACTTTACCCCTGCGCCACCGAGGTCGTCATAAGTACGAGTAAATTACTATCTAAACAATATTTTATAACACAAATTTATTAGGAAAGTGAAGAATTATTGCCGTTTGAGATTGGAAGCAGTTCATTTATTATCTAAGACATAATCATTATTATAAATCATGAATTTATTTATTTATTTTATATATAAATATATTTACATAAAACAAAAATAAATATCTTTTTTTAGTATTATTAGGTCGAAAAAAAAGAAGTTATACAGTACATAAAAAAAAAAATTGGCGGCTGGAAGTACGGTTACCAAAGAGCAATAACGTAACGTTTCACTCACGTTACGTTTCACGTTTTATTGGAGTAGGTTTGGGGTTATTATGCCCTTACACCTTAATGCCAAGGACGGTTCTGTATTTGTCTAACCTTTCGAAGCGTATAATCTAACTTTTATATTCGAAATACTCGTTTCAGCACTGTATTGTGGTATATCAAAGACAGTTGAATACAAATAGTACAGAATCTTCCTCAAGAGTCTAATTATATAAACCTCAATAGTAACAATTTATAGCACATATTTGCACTCGGTCTTGAACCCCGTATATAACGAGCTGGAAAACGAGTGCTATAATAAAGCCGATTATGAAATGATCAATGAATTCATGTGTCATACGTTTTTTTAACATGTTTCATGTCGCCAAATATTACGTAAAATGTGAATCGAGCAAGTGGTATTAATATCGATCGACAAACCTTAGTATAAAATCGAATCTGGATCGAACTTTCTAGATATAAAACACCTGAAATAGTGTATAAAGTATTATTTCGATGTAGAAGTAATATACAAAGTTTTGTTTGTGAAGAAAACAACATGCCGATATTGTTTACGTCAATTTTGATGGAGCACCTATTATACGCTACATAATAAGTAATTATGAACTGATTGATGACTCTTGTTACTAAGGGTACGGCCTAGTACATGACTCAACTCTCTCTCTCTCTCTCTTATCCGAGCGTTGTCCCTGTTAGATCTTTTGCAACAAAACTATTTAATTCAAACCAATATACTTATAGGTAAATTAAATAACGTAAATACTACAAGTAAAAAACGTAGCCCATATAAATATTCAGCTATCCAACTCTATAAAAATCATCGCAAACTATTATATACATCGCAAACGATGTGTTTTGGCGTAAAAGAAAAGGACAAACAAACTTTTATGTTTGTAATATTAGAATGTTTGAACATTCTTTCGCAATTGATATAATTGCGTCGATTTGTTTCTTTTTGTTTTTTTTTCTATTTTATGATGTATTTTTATTTAAATGGCATAATATTTTTTTTTCACTATAAAAATGTAACCCAAATAGAATTTTGGTTCTGCAATAGAATACCGGGGTCTCGGAAAAAGCTAAACAATTCATGAAACCAAATGAAACAGTGTCCCACACCTCTAGAGGCACTCATCCGTAATAACTAAATTTTGGACGGCTGCATGAGCCCTTTGAGTTTTTAAATAGTTAGATATCTACATTGTAGCCTTTTAGTTCGCGCGCGGCCCGAGCGGATTGCGATCCTATTGTCGTTTAATTGTTTATTAGCTCCAGCTCCAGCTGAAGGGTTAATAGTTATCATATATTTATTCCTTACGGGATAGACAGAGCGGTCACACGCGAAACTAGAAGTAGCTTACGCTGGAGTAGAATTCCTAGTTACTTGCCCTTTCCCTTAATTCAATCTGAACAAAACTTTGCATTCCTTTATAGTTACTTTTTGTGTTTAGGTTATCGAATTCTATCCGAATCAATATTATAAATGCGAAAGTTTATGAGGATTTATGTGTGTATGTACGTTTGTTACTTTTACATGAAAAAGCTTTAGGACGGAACCTGGAATAGCACTTAGGGTACTTTTTATCCCGAAATTAGCAAAGGGCCGCTAGTTATATTCTAATTGACGAAATATCTTTGAATTACTTTGATCTTCAATAATGTTTTTTTATATACTACCAAATAAAATATATTACAGGCAACATAAAATAAAGAAATATGGCTGACACGACACGTGCTTTCGTTAATATAACCTCCTTCGTCCCACATAGTTCTAAAAATTCCATTGAAAGTATTGATTTTGTCCATTGTCCTAACACTGGACCTTCGGTCATGACCTTTCTATAAGCTTTGACTAACCGTCAAAACTTTAAATGGCATTCGGGGATTACGAAACACATGTAGGCGACACGTTCAGTGAATAGGCAGGTGTTTGACCTACATTGTTATAAAAAAAAAAATTGCCAGTATGACCTATCCAGTTTTAATATTTGTTGTATAAATTTTGCTAAATATTTGGCTTAATCTAGACTTGTTCCGTTTGCGTAGATTTCAAATGGTAATAAATATAAAAATAATTATTTTTATACACCTTATAAGTATATAGCTGCCAGTTTTAGGAGTCATCATAAAAGAGACATGAATGAAAAAAAAGAATACTTATTTTCACTTTAAAAACTTCAAAAATTCAAATTATGAACATGCAGATTATAACCAGAGCAACGTATTAAATTCCGATGTTGTGAGTTCCCAAATTAGATGTTATATAGTAAGCTGGTAACTGCACTAATCAACCGCCTCATTCGTTTTAATGATACACGATATGCGCCCAATATTCATTAAGTTCAATACAAGCTTATAGATATAATATAATAGGATTTAGATTCTGCAAACGTACAGGTAGACAAAATTCAAATCCCAAATGTATTTATACAACTTAGAATGATATACATCACTTATTGGCGTCAACAGTTCACTTAAAAATAAGTATACTACCGACATTCAAAGAGCAGTTAAATAAGAAGTGATGCTGCAAGCTTCACCACAGCCTTTTCAAAATGTGAAAACCATCCATTTGGCGCTTGCGTAATAACAATAAGCACATACAGCTTCATAAATTAAGTAGGTACTATGTCGCAGAAAACGATCGATCGGCACGTACAATCAACAGCACATCAATCTATACAAATTCTTACAAATTCGCCGCTATTAACGCGGTTTGGAATTTTTTTCAGGTGAATTTGTATATTGGTGAGTTATATTATGTACTATTACCTGCGCCCCGCAGTATGGCTTTCGTAGGAATTCCGGGATAAAATTGTGTTATTTAAGGTTATTCTACTCGTGTACCAAATATCATAATACTCTGTCCAGTAGATAATGAAAAATACATCCTCACAAACGAAACACAAAATCAAAAAATCTAAACTGGAAAATGAAGAAAGAAATGTCTGAAATTGTTCTCGGTTTTAATTTGACGTAACAGTGAACCACTCAGTTGTAAAGTAAACAAAATTACGAGCTCCAAATAGATCCACACAGACATTACAAAATCGGAATCCATCACAATTTGATCGGTATAAACACGAATCTAATTTGAATGGACGTTTATTTAACTCGAAGATGGAAGAAGATTTATTTGTTGCAATTTGAGTATCTTTATTGAAACTAAAATCGCTATATTGCACAAACAAAACACCCACCTGGTAGATTTATTACTTTTTTATTTTAGTTTCGGACAGCGATGTAGTCTTTAATTAGAGCAAGCTTCATACGTCATTATTAGCTCATTTACGAGGTTCACCTTTCAGAATAGTTTAATATATGTTTTAATTAAAACTAAATATATTTATTTAATTACAAAATAGAACATTTAAAAGCATCTTAAACCTTAGCCGCGGCTTCGCTCGGATTAAACCATAATAACACGTAGCCTATGTCATTCCTGAAAGTTTCGTCTATCTCCGTGCCAAAGGTCATCAAAATTGGCCAAAAAATACTAATCTTTCCTCTTTATAATATTAGTATGCATAAATGCTAATTATTAGCTAGCCGGCATTCGTCACCAGTTCATAGCGTCATATGAATTCTGTAAGAACAACCATATTCTGTAACAACCTTTTAACTCAAGTACTTTTAAAAGACATCAACAATATTTTATTTTTCAAGCCCAAGCCCAACTATTTGAATAGTTATAAAGTCTTCAGCATATTTTTTTGTAGCTGAATATATCTTTTTATAATATAAATATATCCTGTACAGGTTTTAGATTAAGTGAACTGAAAGAAAAATAAAACAGTTTGGTGATGCCCTAAGATTGATAATGCGAAGTGACAAACAAAACAACTTACAAAAATATTACATTGACTAGATTATAATGCCAACAAAAGCGAAGTCATGACTTCGCATTTAAAACTCCAAATTAGTTGTTCGTTTAAGGAAACCTGCACTTTATTTAATAATATATAATGCCTAACAACTTTTTTGTTACTACGGAACCCTTCGTGAGCGATTCCGACTTGCTCATGGCCGGTTTTATTTAACTATAAAATGGAGAGAATATAGTTTTAGTTCAGTTTTTTTATTTGGCTATCCAATCACGACCGGGAAAATGTTGAATCCAGAAATAGCTCCTCCGGGAATACTATGTGATGAGTTGTTGGAAAAAAAAAAGTTTTATACGTTCAATAGATAGTTATATATTGCTGTTGTTTCAGATTCTGCGGTTTTTCCTTTGGAAACCGTTTTTGCGTGAAATATACTTTGAACGTTCATTTACTTTAACACGGATATGATATATCAGGAAACTATCTATATCATTGGCTTGATGTCATCAAAGATGATATGCGTGCCAATGGTCTGACAACTAGGGATGCAGAAGACCGTGCGAATAGTGGAGATGAAAAAGTAGAAAAGAGGAACCCGGCATTCGACGCTCAACGGCTGAAAAAGAAACCTCAGATCGTAGCTCCATCTGGTTCATCGGTTTTATAGACAATGCAAATAAAAATACTCGTCTTGAAAATGGTCGTCAATATGACTGAAACTATAATCGATTTTTCAGTCGATAATCACACGTGAATAATTCGTATTTTTGAGCTATCATGTAATAATCTAGATGTCATCTTTGGTTTTCATCAGTCTAGATTGAGGTTAAACGCACATTAACTATTATTAATATTGTTTTTTATTAACAAACAAATATTTTGTCTACATATCACGTAATGTTGACCAGACGAAGCTCTTGAAGTTAACTAACTGTAAAGAAAAAATACACATCAATGTCACATCTGAGTGAACAATCTTGTGGACCTCACAGATGCATGTGTGCAATCATTACGCTTTCCTTCCATTTCTCCCCTTCGACCTACATTCAATTAATTGAGTTACACGACCGCCGTTGTAGGATATAATATGTTTTTATTTTCAGGTTTCTATCTAGATGCAAATAATCTAGATCATTATATAAATATGAAGCCATCAATAACTAAAATATCAATATCAATACTAACGCAAGAATTTATGTAGTAAATCTAACTTGTACTCGCGAGTCCACCCGCGTGAATTTATCACGGGGAAAGTTATTATTTCTTTCTTTGTATCCGTCACTGTAGTTTTACATTTGAATTCTATGAATCGCGATACACTAGGGTTGCTTGTGTAAAGCCAGAATAAATTATACTCCTAAACTTTCCTGGGGAAAGACACTATCCAACATCTATTTCAAAAATCCGCATTAAAACCCGTTGCGTAGTTTTAAAGATCTAAGCATACTAGGGACAGACACAGGGAAGCGACTTTGTTTTGTAACACGCCTATTTACCGATAGTGATTAAAGAGAGGATATCAGTTTAAAAAACTGTGTAATGAAATCCCTAAATAACTTTTACTCAAATTAATACGATGGTTACTAAAAAAAATAGTAATAAAGGTTACCATACCATACGTTTAATAAATAAATAAATTTATAAATTAATTCAGCAATATCACCTTTATGATTCATAATCCGATTATGGTCCCTTATTACCTTTCACTCCATCTATTCTAACCAACGTGCATAGTTATTAAGTAAATAAGGTTTAATGGGCTATTTCAGAAATAGTATTGTATATAAAGGCCTATTAGCTTTTGATTAAGTGTGTGTGAGTGTTAAGTGCAGGTGTATAGTATACAAAATCGGGACAGACACTGATTCGTGCGAGTCCAAGTATTCTACACCTGTACTTGACACTCGCACAAAGACTAATCAAAACGCGAACCAGCAGAATATCGCGAAATATCAGAATGCAGATTTAATAAAATTAAAATTTGAAAGCTATTTTTAAATGAAAAAGCATTTTTACGTCCATCTTCAGTTTCATTTATATATATTAGCGGCCCGCTTATAAAAGTTGTACAAATTTCAATCAAATCCAAATTTCATCAAAATCGGCCCAGGTTATGTAACACGTCACCACGTCCAAACGTTTTGATGTTATGTTTTATTCTTCATTCTTTTGGATACTGGATAATTACCAATAGTCTGAGGATACCAAACACTGTGTGAAGTGGAGCAGAAAAAGTAGGAATGCGGACCGTGGGCACCGACGCTTTACGGCGGTGGAAGAAACCAGGAAAACTCTCAGGAGATTCTCAAAATATCAGATTTTTTAAATATTAGATTCTGAACTGTAATATAATATCTACCTACATCTACATATATATGTTACCGGCCAAACCCGATTCCAGGATAGTTTTGTCTAGGCTAAACTAATTCTTCCTACATGCGATAGGATAAACTGGTTTAGCCTAGGCTATACTAGTTCCTTCTGTCGCATATAGGAAAAAATAGTTTATCCTAGGCCAAACTAGTTTATCCTGATAGAAATAAACACACTCAGGTTAAACAGGAATGACCTAGTCTAAATTTATTTAGCCTAGTCCAACAAAGTCTCCGAAATAGATATAGTATTTTTAATAATATTAAAAAGACTATATTGATACTTTATTAATTGTTAGAATGTGATTGTTAGTTTTAACCGTTATCGTTTTAATGAAATTATTAATTTTAATTAAATAATATTTTATTCAATTTATCTATTTATTTTGTCTTTCTAGATATTCTATAATGTTTAAGCAATGCCTGTTTATCCTGAGAGTGTGTATTTCTATTAGGATAACTTAGTTTGGCCTAGGCTAAACTGGTTTATCCTATCGGGCTTAGGATGAACTAGTTTAGCCTAGGCTATACCAGTTTATCCTATAGCATGTAGGAAGAATTAGTTTAGCTTAGGTAAAACTAGTTTATCCTGGAATCAGGTTTGGCTGATAACATATATAACGTATAACCGTACAGATATTTAGTAATTATAGTATATAGTACAATATAGTATAATGCTGTGGGCAGCAATCATTTTGTATTGACCAAACCGCATTTATCGATTATCTAGTGCCACTCTAGAAATGTATCGTTCTACATATTGGTTCGAAGGACGTCGAACTTAGTTAGGACATAATGTGTGTTAAAAATAATACTTATTGAGTTGAACCAGTCAATTTTAACGTTACTCTTAACTAGCGCCGTCGTCGTTTAGATAAAAAATAGTCTGTCTTACGTTTTTCTACTGGTTAAATTAACGCAAGTGCAAGTAATGGTGGTAGTTAGAGGTATTTTTTGTATATTATTATTATATTTTTTTATATATTAAGTATAAAAATAGTATTACATTTTGGATGAAAACTACAAAGATCCTAAATTAAAAAAAATATTTTTAACACAATTATTATATTATAAAACAAAGTTCACAAAACTCAAAAACTATTTTCTTGCGGTTTTCACAAACTGATAGAAAGATAGGTGTACAATTTATTTTGTTTTACCCGAGCGAAGCCAGGACGGGCCGCTACTAATATATATTTCGTTCCAAATTAATCCTTAAAGAATACCTACGTCCGATTGAGTAATTACTGCTTGAAACCGGTTCTTACGAGATCTGGATGCTGCTAAAAGAGAAACGGTGTACTGAATGGATCTTGTAAACTACCCTCAGTTAATAACGCTTGTTTTATCGCCTGCAATTTTGGCCTTATGGCCTGACAATCGAATAGATTGCTCCTTTTAACTAAGAGCTTAGTGACGATGGTCGTCAGTCAAGTTTATTTAAAATATTACATCACAAAATAATAAAATTGGCTATTTGAGTGAGTAAAAAATAAAATTAATCGACATTTACACGAGCAAAAAAATGCCAGTTTTAATTGATAGATTTTGATGAAGCTTGTTGTGGATATTCGTTTGTTTAATATTGACGAAGCATATTATGGCGGATATTTTCGTCTCTTTTTATTGACGAAGCATGTAGAGGATTTATTTCGATCGGCACATTTATTGACAAAGTGTGTAGCGGATTTTTTTGTATTATTTTTAAATCATATGATTTAGGTACAGTTTTTGGTCTCATTAAAGAATACCTATTAGGGATGGTTATTGACCCCAAAATAGATATGTCATGACAAATCACTGTCATACAAGCTCTATATATTTATTTTGACATTTAAAAAAATGTTTCTTTAATAATAATATATGTGTTTTAATTAGAACGGAATAATTCGAATAAAGGACCCTGTCTGGTACTTGAAAGTTAGATCAGAGGATTCTACGTACGTGGCCTTTGAAGAAGAAAAAAATATCGAGTTGAAGTGGTTCAGTCAAAAATAACAGCTATTGTACATCGATATATTTACTATGAGTCGTAAATAAGATTTAGTACGTAAATAATGATTAGCGATATTATAGCCATTTTATAGTCATTTTATGGCGCCTGCCTTACTGCGGACTGGTTCCAACTATATGGCAGCTTCAAATTAAGATAATTGTAGATAGTTCATACCTATTCAATATTTATTATTGCATTGTACCCCAAGTAGCAAAATGTGTTCTGTAGTAATCCTAGGACCATATATTATTTTATATTATTTTGTCCTATAAAAATCCTATTAGCGTTTATAGGACCCTATTTGAGAGAACCTTATAGGAGTATTTTGAGTTTTAGTTAATCTATTTCATAATAAAGATTCGCCAAAAGTCACAGTATTTGCTAAAAGTTAACTTCAAAAAATATCAATGAATTAAATTTTAATTCATTAATTTTTTGTCACTGATTGACTTGTTATTATTTACTTTTGATAAAAGAAACGGCTTTTAGGAAATATATTAATTAGAAAATAATATTTAAAGATCATTTTTAAATACGAAGGGCCTTCAAACATGCTATTCTTAATAAAAATTACCTTTTTCAGTATTAAGATATACCGTTGAGAATTCGAACCCATTTTAATTGGAAGCCGAATAAACTCGGCACAGTCACTCGAGTGCCCTTAACGCGAAATGTAACCATTAAAATTTCATGAAATACCGCTGTAATTAAGACCTTTGGGGCAATAAAATAATGATTTCCGTTTTTTTTCCAGACCCGACCCCAAGTCAAGAATCTAAGCTAATTAGGAGTTGATCATTTGAAGACTTCTTTTAATGTAAATGCCATCTGGAAACTGTAATAATTTATTTTGTTTATTTAAATACTCGCGTAGTCACTTTTAAAACTTCTAACCTACAATACATACCTACGTCAAAAGTCATTGTTTATCACAGCCACATTAATATGGAATAAGTTTTTTACACAATTGATTTATTATAGACTTGAAAAATTGGCCACCATGTTGCCATGTTGACCTATTTTTCAAACTTACAGTTTTATCTTGATGACATGACACATGAGTAAAAAAAATGTTCTAGGCCGTAATCAAGGAAAACCACGGTCACGCTCAGACGTTATCGAAGCTAGATGTATGGCATATCCTACTAATATTATAAACTAGCTACGACCCGGGACTTTGCTCTCGTGGGAATTTTTTTAAACTCTTTTACTTGAAATAATATGAAAACGAAGTAATAAGTCTTATAATGCTTTATTTCTTCGTAAAAATCTAAGTAAATATAGGTGCTTACATAGAATGCTTTGGAACAATTGTTTTACGGATTGGATTTTGTGTTTACGTACCCGCTAACGCGTGAAAGGTTGTGTAAATATCACTGAGTATGCCCTCGGGTACGCTGTGAGGTGAGAGGAACCAAGTGATCTTGTTTTTGTTTGCTAATGATGTCTGTATAACATTTTTTTTATTCCAGTCGCTAAGTTCATAAATGAGAGGACGATTCGCGTGCCAATGCTATGGTTTGACATATATGGATGCCGTATGAAGTGGAGACGAAAAAGTAGAATATCGGACTCTGGGCTCCGACGCTCGACAGCACAGGAAGAAACCCGGAAAACGCTAAGATGATAGAGAAAGTTTAAGAAACGATGCATCCGTTTTTGTAACATGTAATTGTGATAAATGTATGTATAAGATTATGTCAAGTAGATCTTTTTCGAGTGAAGGTTACTAGTTGAAATTGAATTTAAAAGTTCAGGTAAATCTTTCCGGTGACCTTTGACTTTAATCTTTGACCTTTACTGGTCTAGTAATACTACTAAAAAATCGCGCGCGGTGTCTATCGATCACCAAAACTAAGCATGTTTTATTGTGCATTTGAGCATATACGCTGTTTTTGCGTGTGTGTAGTTTTTTACGGATAATTTGTCAATTTTGTCCTAAACCAACTAATCGAAAAATGTTTTTAATACATTTCAGTTCGTTTGTGTTTCGGCACAAGTCGCGTATACTACTTACTTTCGAACATTGACGAATATTAAGATACATGTGTTGTTTTATAGGTGAAGGGTTGAGGTAATATGTCAGAGTCAGAAACTTTTTACATTTGTGTTTCACGTGTTTTTACTAGAGAAAGGTTAAATATTCCTTTTTATGTTTATTCGGAGCTAAGGCGCCAACATAAATTTATCTCGATGATGTGGTAACATGTTCTGATATATTCGTATAATATATAATAAATAATTCGTATAATAATAGGTCTTGGGTTTGATTCCAACTCAAATGTCACAAAAAACCATTGATTTTGGTCTTAGATGTTTTGATCGAGTCTGATTAGGTGCAACTTCTAATCAGACTGGAAAAATTCGTTCATACGAGTCAACTTTGATATAATTTTAACATGCTGCCGCCGCTGATTAGATAAAATGGTTGTTGTGCGCAAATTACAGTCAACGTCAAAATTTACTTGTGCAACCGAGGCTTGTTTTATATATACTTTAGATTTAAATTTGATGTATTCAAGAATATCTGTACAACTGTATCCTCACATAGAATAAAACAAAGTAGCTTCAGGCTGTCTGTCAATCTAGGTACGCATCTAAAACTACGCAACGAATTTTGTTACGGGTTTTTTGATAGAGTGATTCAAGACGAAGGTTAGGTCTATTCCTAATTTATTATGTTTTTTCTTAAGCAAAACTAGGGCGGGCCGCTAGTTAACAATATGAAATAAACGAAACATCACAAAAATTACAATGAAGGAAAATCAATTTCGCTCAAGCGCCCCATTCGGCTTAACTTTATAAAAGAACAAATAAAATTGGAATGAAAGATATAAAATCTCAGGGCCTCTATAAAAAAGAACATTTATTTCTTGTTATGTCTTCTCGTTATTTTGTCCTTGAAATTATAATTTTTGCTACTAGTGAAATCTTTAGTATCTTCTAAAACCTACGTGAATTTACTGCACATAAATTTTTAAGCTTTTTTGTTCCCGTATAGCCCGATCGGATTGCGATCCTATTGTTGTTACATTTTTTTAATATCTCCACTATCGAAGAGTCTATATTTATTATTATAAATGCGAAAGTCTATCTGTCTGTTAAGTTTTCACGATTAAAATCAATTTTTATGAAATTTGGACAAGATTAAACATAGGCTTAATTACACATTATTTTCAATACCAGATTGCGTCAAAGTACCAAGTTTTATGTGACCAATGTTTCACTTGCCTTTTTAATTTTTATATCTTTCTAATCACCCTTAAATTAACTAATAAATAATCTATTAAAAAGTCACATTTGTCATTAGTGATATTAATGGGTAATCCTTTTGTAAATATACTGTAAATTTGAATCCTATTTTTTATTGATTTTCTTTCGCCTGAAACACAGGTTCATTTATGATCATAGCTCAGGCACCATATTTAAAATACTAATATAATGTTTCTTTTATTAATATACAACATTACGTACTAAGCCAAAGTTATTTGAATAAATATTTATTTATTATTTATTATTATTGCCATTTCTTCCCACATTTATCCGCATGTATGTTATAACGAGTTTCATATTCCCCTTCAAAATGTGATTAACATAATGACATTCTAGATAAAGATTGTCGGGTCGCGGTGTCTCTTTAGACACTTTACTTTGAATTATTTATACTATCCGCGTTGCCTTCAGGTCGATAATGGATGCAGTATGTACAGTATATATTATTAGTAATATGCCTTGGCTACTTGATACTGAATAGTAATGAGGGTTCTGGATTTACGTACAAGGGCCATATTGCTCTATTGGAAGATCTAGTAAAAACAATTTTCAGATAGCAACACTGTCATTTGAATAGAGTAGTATTTAAATGGCTAAAAAAGGATGCACATGTGCATTCGCTTAATGAAATAGATAAGTAAAAAACATAACTTTTATTTATCATATTTGTGAATTGAGTGATTTAGTATTTTTAAACATATTTTTTCTATTGTGTTCCAAATTTGAATTTGATTATTTCAATCACGTTTTATTGAACACTAATTACAATAGGCTATGTTATCTTGTATGCTTTATATAAAATATCTCCTCGAAAACGCCACATCGAGGCAATGTGCCCAGAATGTTGGCAGTATTTTCCCGCTGGACTGTCAGACTTATACGTTGAGCAAAGAAAGCGTCCGTGTAGTTGTCTCGATGACGCGTCGACATTTCGATTTCCGAAATTTTGTAATCTTATGCATTTTTTTTTAAAAATAAATAATTAATAAAATAATCTAATATTAATGAATTTAATTATTTTTTTATAGAATTTTAAGATATAAAACTCGGTGTTGGATTTGAATATTTCTACAAAACAGCTTTGGTTCATAAATTTACTTGACATTGTTGAACCATTTAAGCCATTTTTACGCTCTTCTAAATTCTGGATTGTATACGCTGTATCATATTTCACGACACCAATAAAAAGCGAATAAAAGGTCCATAAATATACCAAAGTGATAGCCGTTAAGTTTAATACAGCCACTTTTATATTTCCTTGCATAAAAAAGTAGAAGAGAAATTTCGGAATATCGAATCTAAGAAAAAAAGGCGAATCACAAATAGATACGTATTATATCCATTTACCAAATTTCATCAAAATACACCTAGTAAATTTTGTAGAAATAAAATTCTCAATTAATTTCCATTATTTAGCTATTGTACTTGTAGATTCGTCATGTCTGTCTGTACGTACGTATGCTTAAAGTAAAGCAACAGATGGTCTAATTATACAGTTTAAACTTGATTAGGTTTTTTCTATTGACGGTTTTTTTGGATATATTGGATTTTCTTCGTGAGAATAAATTACTTTAAAATCAAAGTGACTTAATGATTTTGTAGCCATTCCCTCAAACCAATAAATGACAAAGGTAGCCGACCCTAAAGTTACAAAGCGACTACTATGCTACTAGCGATATCATCAAAAGGTTTTCCTGTAATCGCCATCAACCGTAATAATATATTTTTAGTTGGAAATGTTATACATTGCTCTGGGATTCCATTGGGTTAAACGTATTGTCTTTCCAATTGGATGACACGAGAGATGGGTATTCCGGCGACTGACCCCGCTAAATTTGGACCCGAGGGAGTAAATATTATTTTAATTATCTTTAGTCAACTGACCCCACGGCCAAAAAAGAATATAGTGAATTGAATAGTCGTGTTAGTCTGGGAGCGAAAGAAAAATAAAAAATGTGCCAGCTGATTTAATACAATCAAGGGATATGGCTATAAACTTAAGATTTTTCCCATTGGCGCTGGGCTAGCAATCTGTGGGCTAGTGTCACTATTTAATCTTAATGCCAGTAATGCCCATCATAAAGTTGAACGTGGCTTTCGAGTTTTGCAACTCTAGGATTTATCTACCCCGTTAGGGATAATAACCTGATATAGTATATGCATCTGTATAAACGTTGTTTGAAATTTAAGTTATTAGTTTCTCATAATAGCTCTGAATAAGATCTAGTTCAAAACGAGATCCTTCCGTTCGACAAAAAAAATCTGAAGAAATCAGTCAAGTGAACCCACTTCCCGTGAACACACTGGACCCGTGGGTCCAGCTGAAGTGGGATCAATTGACGCAATACTCCGAGAGAGATTTGTGAGGGTCCAACGAAATTAGCCGAAAGGTTAAACCATGTATTGTTTTGTTTGCTACGTGTCGTCATTTAGCGTCCAATGTCGAAATTCTGTCTGATTGGGATTTACAAATTGATATTTAGTTGATTGTTTTTTACTTGGAGCCGTTTATTTACTTTATTTTAAAACAATTTTGCGCTGAAAATAGATTTCAAAATTTTCAAAATTTAACCATAGATTTTCATAGACACTTTTTACATAAATTTTTAAGGTATTTATATATCAATAATAATATTATAAATTCAATAATATTACAAATATTCTTCTTCTACTTTTTTCGAGTCAAGCTTCAAACACAAGCTATCTTATCGATATTATATTCATTAATATCTATACATAACACGGATATCTCACAATAAATCCTGTTTATTAATTTAAAACTTGCGTTTAGAAAATATTTACTTCCTGTGCAAGAAAACCTGAAGCTTGTTCCACAACTCCACGCATTTATTACACGAGTTTCGTAAAACTTGTGCTCCATCTCACCGTAAAGTTACACCTCGACGCGCGGGGTTCATTAAAAATGCAAGCTTCTCTAGGATTTAAAGATATGATTTACCAACCATGACAATAATTTTGAAAAATAGTCTCTGTAATTTTATTTTAGAGTTATTTTGTAGTTCTTGAGTGTCGAAATTACGTAATTATTGTTGTGTAAAATTGAAGTTAAGAATATTAAATGTACCGAATTCAAGCGTTTCATTTTAACGTGTTACAGTCGCGTAAACCATTTTACAGAATTTCTAAATACCATCTATATATTAAATTAATTGATTTGTTTAAAGTTAAAAACTGAGTAACATAAAGTTGAATTAAATGTAAACTGCTGTATTATATTTACTACATGTAAATTAAGTAATATTATAATAACAAATTAATTGGTTTAAAAACTAAAAAAATATGAAAGTACTTATAAATAGTTTTTATGGGTTATTTGATATGATATAAATTCATTTAAAAACCTTGTAAATTTTAATTTTAAAAGTGCTTCAAAACATTATTTTCGCAGCACCCCACACCACATAGACTATTGATAAACACAACAGACGCAAATAAGACACAGATTTCATAACATTTATTTAACGAAGTTTGTTTAGCGTACATCGGAGTACACATTGAGAGAGTGACAGAAAGCGAGGATGGATCTAGTGATGGCCACAGAGTGTGAAATATTATAAATGTAATAGAAAAGTTGCATTGTATAACTTTATTTCACCTTGCCTCTTTTATCAGATAGGATTTTGTATAGTTGTCGCAATCTACTTAATAGTGAATCATGGTCTCTCAAAAGAATCGAATATTCGTTGGAATTCTATTTGTTATGTAATTTGTTACGTACACTTCTGTTTTAGTGGAATAAGATTGTCAATAATATTGTCATAAATATTTATTTTATTACAACCCTACATTAAATCATGCATATATGGATAAGTAACATTTAAAAATTAATTTTGACCCCACGGGCAAACAACGGGCATTTTGTAATCATAACCGCCTGAAGATACACAGAAATATTTATCCCCGACGCAAATTTGTAGTTATACACTTCTGTTTGTGGTAGTTATTCCAAATTCTGCGATGACAGTTGTATAAAAATATATAATTGAAAATGAGATCTGGAATTTTTGTGGCATCGTGAAGAAATCGCTCAATCATTTTCACCTCTCGCCCTCGACAGGGCAATTATCTTCATTTTAGGGAGCCAAGTCAGCTGATTTTTCATTTCTAACCTGTCACGGATTTGCCAAATTAAATTATGGCATTCCATTAAAATTTTTGATGATATGTATAAGGGTCTGTAGTCAAATATATAAATGTAGTCAAAGATCTCTCTCTTTCTCGCGTGATCAATATTGCATTTAGGGCTGTGACACCGCGAAGCCAGGGTCAACGTAAAAATAAACTTTAAAACTATTGAAGATTCGACTGCGTTTTTACAACCGACCATCTGCTTTCAACTCTCTTTGAGAATATTATTGTTTTTTACAAGGCTATTTGTCTCTTATTCGTCTCGACACGACATCCACGGGAGGATATGGAGTGGTCCATTCTAGGGCGGAACCACACGCCATAAAATCTACATAATATATAGCGATGAAATAGATCCAGTTGTTCAAAGAAACACGCGCGATTCTTGGAACGCTAAGCGTAAACCATTTTATTGATTCGGAAATTTCTAGTATGCGTAATATGACATCAATTCAACAGTTTATTTGACTTTTACTACACGTATAAGTACTTGCAAATTGTACAATAATGACCGAGTGGGAAGATAATTACGAGTACACTTCTTATATTTGATTCCTTTCAGATGTTTCATCAGATTATATCCAGATTTAGTTGCAAGCACCAATGGAAATGTTGATGAATATTTTATGAATATGGAAAACAATATTAAGTGTTATATAATTTGCTATCATAAAAAAGTGTTATGTGAAATTTTTTACCAATTTGATTATTATTATTTGAGTATTGAAGCCTGTCGTAAAGGTCTCAGGTTCGTATCCTACTCGTGCCATATGAGTTTGTACACCAATCTGATTCATATATAGGTAGTAGTTTTATAGACCACCACTTGCTTCCGGTGAAGGAAAACATCATGAGGAAACCTGCCACTAGATGGAGGTAAGACGTAAAAGTCATGCCAGATGCCTTTAGGCGACTAGAATAAGATCTGACACCAGTGTTAGCAATACCACACTCGATATGGTGAGTATTGTAAATACATACAGGGTATTTTGTTGACGACAGTATTAATACTAAAGTGTTAATCGTTAATTATGAAAATCCGATTATTTTGTAGTTCATTTGCATTTATAAAAAATATATTTCGTTAAATTTATTTTTAATGAATATTGCCCTGTTTTATACTGAAATTGCCTATGACCGGGTATGTAGTAATTTTAATAACCTCAGGCTAAATGAGTCAATGGAGAACCAATGCAGTGATCATATTTATAATGTGAAATTGGGATCTGTTTACGAAAGATAATCCTTCTATGATTGATCTAGTGGATTTAAAAACTATAGGTAGGTATATTTAATTGTAAATGCAATAGCCTGTAGCTTATACAGCGGTAATAAGGCCGAACCATTCGATTTCAGTAGATTGTTATGAATAGAATGAATATTATAGTGTAAACGCAGACGTATATTTTGAGTTAACTTTGTTACTCAAACTACCGAGAAAGTAATAGGATGCCGGACACAAGTAGCCAAATTAACAAATTGTATATATATTATCGAACAATTTGAATTTTTAGTTTAAAAAAATATATGTATTCCAATTTTAAATTACACTGTATTTTTAAAAGAATTGGCATTGTTTTTCCCACAATGAAGAAAGTCGTTCTATGGTAGACTGTAAGTTGCCAGTAAGTTATCATTCTGAAGCATTTTAATAATAATAAAAAGTTTAAGAGTGCGATTTCTACACATATGGAAATATTACATCCTACACGAAGTGACTTTCATACATTCGAAATTGAGTAATTAGATATGTTGCTGTGGCCACACTTAACTTACATCGACATTAACTTCTTACAACTCTACGAAACTTTCTGTATTTCTCCTGTGCACGTTAACTGGTGGGGAAACTTAGAACGCGATAAATTATATCTTAGAGTACCTTGGGAATACGTTTAGGAATCCAGTACGGAACCATAAATACGCCTATGAACTTCACATTATATTATTTAGGTACTAGCTTTTGACCTCGAGTTTACTTACAATAAATTAACAATTCATTTCTCCAAAGATTGAATAATAAAATAAAAAAGACATTTTGAATGATTGACGATCGATTTGGCAATCATCTAAATAAAATTTCATAGATTATCTGTTTCCTGCGGTTATGCTCGCAGCAATATAGCTATTTTGTGTGTTTGAAACAAACATTCACCTACTAATGCGGGCCTTTGTCAGGCAATTTTACCTCAGGCCTTTAGTGTATGAATATAAAACCGTATCAAATTCTCAAGGTCCAATATTTTCAACGTGAAAACGAAACAGACTGAAAGTCTTTTCCATTTATAAATATTAGTATAAAAGTACGATAATACGAATAATGAACGTAATATTTTTTTTTGGGTTTAATACCGACAAATTTTGTTGCTCTACTTTATGTGACTTTTTACTATGCACTATATTATTTTTATAAGCGTTATATTAAATTTTGTGTATATTATGACGCCGCAAGTAAAATATGTCAAGGTATCTCGTGACTAATTTATTTCGGGCTGACTACTAAATTTATTTTGAAAAGTAATGTTTTTTCTTAGATGTTTGTCATACTTACAGTATTTTATGCTATTATAAAACTTCCTCTTTCCAGAATCTGTTAAGTAGACTTGCAAACAAACTTCAGAATATTTTTACTTCAATGGCACTCATTTTGTGTCACACGGTAACAAACAACGTCCATGAAAACAAAAGACGACGTGTATACTTATACATAGCGTATATAGAATATATAAGTCCGTGGTATATAGCGATGGCGTACCTGAATGAAATAGAAGATTTTCAAACAAATTCCTTCTCAATCTGGCCCACCTCATACAAAGCAGATTGGGCCTTGTAAAACAGAACACACGATTAAGGACAAAAATATTAGCAATCTGTCTCGTTTGTTCTCGTGTATTTTTAATATGAATTTCTCTTATGGAACCAAATATTTAATAATTATTTTCGAAAATCTGTTGCGTATAGAATTTGGGTATTTGGATTTGTGGTTGATTATTAGACAAACTTCTTGGTCAAAGGTCAGGAACCTTAGTAATAAACGGTTAATGGCACACAAACTGGGCAATCCGTTTTAACGATCGTTTGCGTAAATACCTCTCCAAGAATAGCTCTGTCAAAAACAGATCTGCCCCAAAGCAAATTTAAATCTCATACTATCATCATGTGTTTCTGAATAGTTTTGACATGTGATTAGCCATCAGCAGGCCTACCATCAATTTTTACAGCAACTCAGTTCAATTTAGGAACCTAAAATGAATTGCATTCATACAAAAAATTAAGTCGATGGTACGAATTTGCGATGCAGTTCTGTTTAGATCGTAAAGTGGATCGCGTTAAGAGATGATGATCTGCTGTACCCACTATGCTATAAAATTGTCTTAGTAGAAAAGTTAAGAGCCAAACGAAGCGATCTATGTTTTCCTACTATTTATTACAGTAAATTAACCTGTGAATATTTTAATAACAAATATCTAGTCTAGGTACTTAATTTTATTTTAATTATTCTGTAGTTCAGTATTAGCTTTCTTATACGTAGTTTCGTATACGTAGTTTTGTGTGTGTGAGTGTTTCTTATTATAGCGGCAACAGAAATACATCATCTGTGAATATTACAACCATGTTCATGATATACAGCCTGTAGACAGATGGATAGATGGTGTGTTCTCACTAGTTCCATCGGAAAATAGTTCCATGGAACTAGTGAGATTTTTTTTTCTCAGTAGTTCCATTGACTTTAAGTGAATGGAACTACTGAGAAAAAACACACCGGATAGATATACAGACGGACGGACAATGGAGCCTTAGTAATAGGAGCGTTTTACCCTTTAGGTAAGGAACTCTAAAAATAGACAAATCAATGCAATTCTGATATTCTATTTCCCGCGTTTTATCCAAGAATCGATCACATTTCGCGCCTCGCCGTTGAATATTATGTAAATGAGCTGTTTCCTTTGACGCGCCGCCATTGTGGCCGCAGATGTATGCAAATAGCCAACATTTTGATTGTGCCCGTTCAATAAAACACAATGAAAAATCTAAGCTTGGATCTAGAAGCTTTTGTTGGTAAATAAAGGAATTTTCTTTAGCATTTATTTGATAAATCATTATTGTGTTTTAATATCACTGCTGCTTTTAAAACCAAAGTGTATTATTGTTTTTTTTATTCTTTCTATTGTTTTATTATTACTAGCGCCCTGCCCGTTACTCCGTCCGCGATTAAATTGAGTATATTACTCCAATAAATGTCTACAACAGGTCAGTAGTTTTTGAGCAAATTGGTAACCAATAAAAAAAATACAACATTTTTTTTTTCCTTTTCATAATATTAGTATTGATTGGTTCTTTTTTATGTTATGGTTCCAAAAACAATAATTTTGACAAAAGTTTTACGTGTGAACGTCATATTCCGTTGTGAAGTTCAGACGTGAAGTAGTATAAAACTTGACGTTCGCGGGAACATTTTCGACCAATAAAACTATTTTATTATCTCCGTTACTAGTAATGAAAATTACTGTGAATTTCACCAGTCAACTTTAACGATAACTTTTATTTATGCACCGCTGACGTTTAGACAAAATGTCGTACTATGCGTTTTTCTGCGCAGGTTAAAGTTAATGTCAAAGTTGACTGGTGCAACGCATCCTTAGACTATGTTTTTGTGATCAATAAAACACTGTCCAAGACAAGTTATAATAATTTAGAAGGAAACTATTCCGTAATATTATTTTTAGATGTTTCAAAATTTACAAGAAATACTAACAAAATGTTTAAAAAGGAAGCTGCGTTTTATCTAATACCTGCGGTTAGTTGAGAAACTAACAATTTAAATATTAAGGTTAATAGGTATATTTGACTAATACATACCCAATTAGTCCATGAACCTAAAAAAATCTTAACAATTTACCGAACAAAACATTATGATTTGTAAAATATTATTAAAATTGGGAACACGTAAATGGCTTTACAAGGTTCAATCATTTTGCCAATGATTGGATATCTCGAAAAAGCCTTTATTAAAATAAATTCTTTGAAACGAATGGACTGGTATTCTGGTTAATCGTTAATACGCTTCACTGAACCAAAACCATTTACAAGTGATGTGGTAGAAATAAGTCAAAATTAATGCAGTAATTTGGGTTTTTAGGTATTTATTAGTGAAATTTTCGTAACTTTGTCAAATTGACTTTGAAACATTCTTTCGCATTCGCATATTATCATGAAGACGTATACTTATTTAATATTTGCTTCAAAAATACATACGGCTCCTTTGTTCATTTTCAAATGATAAAAAGAAATTTATTTTATTAGTGAAATTTTCGAAACTTAGTCAAATTTACTTTGAAACATATTATCATATTATCATCAAATATAGTTATTTAATATTTGCTTTAAAATTACTTACCGCTCCTTTTCTCGATTTCAAATGATCAAAAGAAATAGGTACGAAATGATTGATAAATTACACTAAACCGTTCTTCATTGTATTACGAATATGGAATACATAGATTGTCTAAGTACATTAGTAAATAGTAGTTCAATTTAGTTCAATATATTTAGAAATATTATACTCCAAGAATTAGTCTGCAACTTTTTTTATAAAAATTTATAAACCTATAATCAGGTAATAATTCAAAGTACTTAGTCCTGTTTTCGTCATTGGATTAATTTTCTTTTTTGATTATAAATGATCTAAAGAAAGAAATAAATTGAGCCTTGTAATGAATGGATCATCATTAAGAAATGCGTTGTCCAAGTTTTGTTACGAAGAAACCATTTTTGTCACTTCAATTATTATAATAATCAGAACTAATTAAAAAGTAATTAGTGTCTTATTTTAAATTCAGCATCATTGCTATCTCATTCTGCGTAACATAACGAAAGAGAAAGCAATGATTTTGGATAAAATTGATAATTGCCTCATTGCATGACTGATCGAGCAATTTGTTTTTATTTTGTTTCAGAAAAAGGAATTTCTTGGCAACTTAAAGCTATGTAAGTAAATAGGTATATTGTAATACTAAACACCTTTAAATAAGTTTAGTTCATTATGATTATAGGAAGACAAATTGTAACATAAATACAAATCTAATAAAAATAAAGTAAAAAACATCAGAATTGGAATAGGATAGAAACAGCTTATAATAAATATAAAAGTGCAGTAGTAAAAATGTCAGATGAAATCTTGTTGTTATATTTCCGGTACTACTGTACGCTTTATAGCTTAGCAGGAATAATAATTGGAAGAATAGATTTTTTAAAATATTATTGTATAACTGTGAGACTATTAAGAATGAAAGAGTAGAGTATTTTATACTACTACTAATTACTACTGCTTTGTTCAGAAATGTATATTTTAATAGATTATAATTAGGCGGTTTTCCTAAAAGATTTTTTAGATTACTCAAGTTAATATTACATTACTATATGCTAAAGACTTGAAATTGACAGATAACAATTTTAAAGGCAGTCTATAGTATAAGAGTAATTAGGAGCAAATCTTAAAATCAAGAAAAGGTGAATGGATTGCATCAAAATAATTGTGAATAAGAAAGTGAAATTGCAAGTAACAGAGTTAAATTCTGTGCCGACCCCATAAGAGTTGAAAATCGGTCTAGAAGAAGAAGATAAACCTAAAAATCAAATGTAGCATGAGAGACAAATCAATGTGAAATGTCCGTATGTTGCGGAGTGCAACCCTATTACCATAAGAGATACGACATTGTCGTTACCGACGACCTCCTTTACTCATCAAAATATAGAAAAGACAGAAAGGTATAATAGATCCAGTTTTCACGGAATAATTATAAATGTATATTAACAAAAAAAACCCATCACTCTTCTGCAGGCACGGAAAAACTTAGCGTATTAGCAGCCACATGATTTCACGATTGACACACTGATTCATACACCTATGGCAGGCGGAAAGCTAATAGACAATTTTATTATAAGTGTTAAGGGTTTTTGTCTGTCTGTGTTATTTAACATAGAATAAGCCTAACCTAAACTCTTGAAAATTAATTGTCTGTTTAGCTCGAGTTAGCTTTCATCATTGTGTGAATAAGTGCGTGAAAATTGTGTGAATCATTGCTAATACGCTACTGTACCTGAAAAGATGCGGCTTTTTGTTCCTCTGTCGTACCTGCAGTTCATACTTTTTATAGTTCTCTAATCTCACTTCTGTTTTCTTGGTTATTTCCCCAGCTGTTAAGCGTCGAAGCCCAGGGTCAACTGCCAGCATCTTTGGTTGGCAATGTTACTTAATTTCATAGCTGACAGACATATTAATTAAACAAAGAATAATTGCAACAACAATTTAATTTTCACAACGATATATTATTTATATATGAGCGTTATCTCTCTCTCATATGAGTGTTTTCTCAGATCCTTCCTCAGTCTTTGATCGTCGGAGCCCAGGGTTCGCTTTCCTAGTTTTTTTTTGGCACGCATATCGTCCTTGACGAATTGATGTACTATATTTCTGTTAATTTCTTAGTTTGTGGTAGTAGGTAATAATGTATCGCGGAAACCCTTATGATTTACGATACTGTCCTCGTTGGGTTTAATGGTGTTGGTCTTTGTCTTATGCTTATAGTTTACGGTGTGTTAACGTATTAAGATGACATTTTAGACCAAATTGAAATGTTTATAATATGAGTCAGTAAAATTGCATAGCCTGTTAGAAGAATGTTTGAATATAACAAAAATTGTTTGTTATTGATTCAAAGGGCAGTATCGAAAAAGTGTTCAGTTATTTGTTAAGATTTTCCGCAAAAAATATTTAGTAGGAATTGCCTTAAATCGCTCAATGAGAAAGTACGCTTGTTTATTCTTTGATTATAATTTATGATGAACTTTCATTGTAATAAAAGGCATTAGCCAGCAAAAAATACTACTTATCTACTGTTACCAAGTAGATTAGAAAATTAATTAAACGCCTCCCCCATATTCTCGTTAAACCCTGTTCATGAGAAAGCGGGGATCAATGATATGATTAAATTATACATTTATAAGGCATTTGCAATGAACGACTATCATACATATTACCTCCTATTATACACCTCCTTTCTCTCATCTCTGTATGTTCCCAGTGGGGCCACTTTTTATCGCATAAACTATTTTGTCCTATTGTTGTGTGTAAATGTGATAATTAACTTTTAGGTTGGGTTAGATTAGTTATGGTTCAAATTTTTATACCATTATGCGTATTAACGTTATACTTAAAATCATTATGCCATATTACAGTATGCTGTGTTACATTATAGCTTAAAGATACAGTATGCTGTGTTACATTATGGCTTAAAGATACAGTATGCTGTGTTACATTATAGCTTAAAGATACAGTATGCTGTGTTACATTATAGCTTAAAGATACAGTATGCTGTGTTACATTATGGCTTAAAGATACAGTATGCTGTGTTACATTATGGCTTAAAGATACAGTATGCTGTGTTACATTATGGCTTAAAGATACAGTATGCTGTGTTACATTATAGCTTAAAGATACAGTATACTGTGTTACATTATGGCTTAAAGATACAGTATGCTGTGTTACATTATGGCTTAAAGATACAGTATGCTGTGTTACATTATAGCTTAAAGATACAGTATGCTGTGTTACATTATGGCTTAAAGATACAGTATACTGTGTTACATTATGGCTTAAAGATACAGTATGCTGTGTTACATTATGGCTTAAAGATACAGTATGCTGTGTTACATTATAGCTTAAAGATACAGTATGCTGTGTTACATTATAGCTTAAAGATACAGTATGCTGTGTTACATTATAGACTAACCTCCTTGGGAATGCTATTGTTCCCTATCGGCTGCCTAGGCAATATGTCCCTTAGTCGCCTGGTACGACATCCACGGGTAGATATGGAGTGGTCCTAATCTAGGGTGGAACCACACGCCACAATACACATCGACTATCATACACATAACGTAAACCCACGATCATAAATCAAAAGCTATCATCCCTCACTCTCTCTCTCATCAGAGCTTTTCTGATTTTTTACACAACTGTTTTTTTATAGCAAACGGGTTTAGTGGGCAAACGAGCATACGGGTTGCCTGATGGTAAGCAAATAACGCAGCCCATGCCGCAGCGCAACGTACTGTATGCCGTGATATCTGTGTCTGAGTAACAATACGGCTGTGCCTCTATAGTGTGAGTCACAACCCTATAGAGGCACAGCCGTATAACTTAATTTAATCAAATAGTGTAGAGAAAATAGAAATAAACAGTTTTGGTTTAACCGCTCCTAAGTATTGACGTTTAAATTAATAAAAACCTGTACACAAGTGCGTCCATGTGTCCAGTGCGATTGTATTATTCATAAGTGTGTGGAGAGTGTTCATGTCTTAGTTTATTTACGAAATAATTATGTATTTAAGTGTAAGTAAATATCTATATGTTAAGGTTAAGCCCCAAAGTGTGGCTGGGAGTAATAGCCGGTCTCAGAAGTTTACAGTTAGGCTTGACTAGGCCTAGGCAATTATTTTCACGTCGTCCGATCGGTCGGACAAAGGAAGTCGGACAACGTGGCCGAAGCCATTGGGTTCAGCCATTAAAACTCCGGTTAGACTTTATGCGAATAAAGGCTAGGTACCACTACACAGGCTAGGTTCCCTACAAAACTTAGGACCTAGGGACCAATAATTTGAAAACCTAAAAAGAGATACTATAGAAACTACAGTGTAAGATATGTATAACTATAGTATTAAATTTACTCGTAAATACAATTGTCAGACAGACAAACACCGGGCGAGAACTTTCATAATGAATATTTGAAAATGAATCTTCACTTCAAATAGAATTAATGAAGATTTGTGCTAAAGAGCCTACGCTTTCATATTAAAGTCCATTCATGCATATCTCTTCCCACTGTTCTAACATTCCGCCTCAGTTAGTTAATCAGCCTAATTTATATTTGCCCTGAAATTTAACGTAATCGAATCATTTCAGCATGTCTAAAAAATGTTGATCTTGATCCAATCATGTTCATAAAAATTCGACTATTTTTGACACTCAATATGACAATTTATGAAAATATATTTTAAACCTATCTGTAGTTTTCAAAAATCGAACAAAATATGGTGATACATTTTATGCAAAAATAATTGCACTATATTTCATGTGAAAAAGATTTAGATTAAAAGTCTGCTGAATTAAAATATCAATGCGAATGGCCTAGATTAACGAATCAGTGTGAAACGAAAAATATTTTTGTATGAAATAGCTGCTACATGCGATAGGCTGACGTCATCCTGCTGTCACGTAAGTTTATACGAATCCGTTTTGTACAATGCAGCTGGTATAAAAAGCATTATCGCGTCTCAACATGCAATGTTTCTTATATAGAATACCTAAAATATAGAAAGTCGAGAAGTATTTTTACACAACGAGGACTAACCAGTATAATATATAATACTATATCAGAGTTATTATTTTTAAATATTAGTCTAAAATATGATTAAGAAGTCTAAAAGGCTGATTGACAACATCAGTATATCCAAAAATGATTGATACGTCCAGTCGCTAAATTAAAGTCGAAAGTTTAATTTTATAGATTATTTTAGGCCCCAATATCCGGGGCTGTGCTGAGATAAGAAAAGAGTCTAAAATAACACGATTTTTTACAGGTAAACTTAATGACATACGTTTAAAACTTTAAATTATTTTTAATTCCAGCACATTTTCTATATGTTTATTATTGTGCATTTCTTGGCTCGCCGTGAGGGCTCAGAAACTTGGGTAGAAAGGTGACGCCGTTATAATATCAGTTTAAAATGGAGTTTATAAAGTATAATGTTATGTTATGCATTTAGTTACTGCAAAAATCGTGTAGGTTTTATTTCATGGAAAATTGAAAAATATTGGTACCGAGAATAAAAATTCAGTTCGTGTTCGGACTTTTTTCTGTTACGTGTTAAAATAAAAATAATTTTCTACGTGTTCTTTTTTTTATTTTACTTATCTGTTGACTGGATGTGAATGGAAGATTTATGATTGTGTCAATGGAAATTTTAATTAAAACTGTAACATAAAACAAAAGAAAGATGGCTGTTATACCTATTACACACACGCACACACACACACACACAATAACATTTAAGTAGGGTGAGTTGCACTAGTTAAATTTGACGTCGACGTTAACCTGTGCGCCGCTGACGTTTAGACAAAATTAAAATGGTTAAGCAGAATAAAAACTTTTCCATCGTTTTTTAATATAGGCCTAAAAGTTGGGGAAAATGAATTAAATTTACCTTAATTTCCGCCATTTTCCCCTTAGCAGTCGATTATCAAGAGGATTCGTTCGGAAATAGGCTATCAGAAAGATTGCGCTTCAGTGGATATCCGGCAGGTAGATTATCGGATTTTTACAGAACGTTTAAAATTGCCTCCTTATCTTTATATCTATTGAATATGGTGGATTATTGATTCGAGAATGTACAATATTTTTCCGCTCTTTTAGAATATGAACACATTTATATCATTTCATAGATAGAGGTGCCTAAGGAACTCATAGCTTTTACTTTAGCAGCTAAAGTAAAATAAAGCCGTGATTGTTCAACCAACCCGTGTCGGCCGCCTGCCTGAGGTATCCGGCGTTCTTAAAACGTATTCCCTCCTTAGGAATGCTTTTGTTGTCTCCAGGTTGACGTCAGGCAGACGGTAGGTAATGAAATCACAGCTGAATCTTCAAAATTTTAAAGTTATTAGGCCTTAGGCGTCACAACCCGAACGCAGCCGAACGCAGGAATGTGCTGAAAAAAAGCAAATTTTAACGGTTAAGGACTACGAAAATGTTAATAAATTCCGATCCTAAAGAAACCTTTTGTCTGGTATGAAATGAAAACAGAAAATATCGATAATTTTCACAGTTTCTTGGTTATTAAAGGTGTGCGTTTTCCGAATGATAGAATGTTAATCATTTTAAGAGATATCCGCTTTTCAAATGCTTTCGATATTTCCATTTAAAAAATGTTTCATACTCAAAGTATTTCAATTGCAAAAAAGTCTTTGACAAACATGATTTAGAAAATAGGTATTCAGAAAATCACACACATGGTGCAGACGTAATAAAAATAATTTGGAAAATTCTTATTAAAATTCTATTATCCTATGTTACAATCATCATAATATAAATGTGAAAGTTTTTTTGCTTTTTTTCTTTTACGCTAAAACAGAGTATTGGATAGAGGTAACTTTTGGTTACTATCGTTATCATAAATGCGAAAGATTGTGATGTGTGTGTATATTAGTGACTCTTTACGCAAAATTTCCTGGACGGATTATTATGAAATTTGGAACATGAGTAGAATATAGCCTGGAATAACACATAGGGTTTTTTATCCCGAAATTCCTACGTGAGACATATCAGAATACATCACAATTGTTCCCACGTCTACTTAAATTTCTAATCCGCAATATATAAACAACGTATTTTGCATGCATCAGGGTTAGTGTTGCGATAAACGAGTTTTATTCTAGAACTCGAGTATTCGAAAATCAAGCACAAAAAGTACTCGGAACTCGTTATTGTAAAGGTCCGAAACTAAACTTGAAAGACGAAGAATATAAATAATAAATTTATAAATCCATTTACCGATTCAGCTTTGCTCTTGCGTCACGATTCGAGTATAATTTAAATTTGGTAATTCCTTTATTAGATTAAAAAGAAATTAATTTCTCATGAAGTCTTCATTCAAAATACTAGAAAGGAAGCGATTTAAATACGTGTTCTAAATAGTCCTGTCAAATTCGACAATAAATCTAAATGCTCACTTTTTCCTAATAGCTACAAGTTAGAATAATTTTATACAGATTTTGTCTGTATATTTTGCTAATTATGTATGTAAACGTCTGCAGGCAACTTTAGTAAATCACACAAAGAATGAGAATGAAGCACTATCAAAAAAGAAAACTGGAAGAAATCTGTTGTACTGTCTGTTGTTGTCTGTCTGTACTATTTTGTATTTTGTTCTAACCATTGTTTTTTGTTTGTTTGAATTAACTATTCTCTGATATCACATGGGTATTATCTCTTTTACTCTGATATCAAAATACAAAACGTACTGTTTTGTATTTTGATAAATTTAAAATGTAACTTAAAGGCATGAAGGGACACCTAGAGGTTCAACCAAGAACCTTTGATAATTCAGTTGACTTTTTTACGAAGCTCGAGTTTTTAATGAATAACTTGAGTTTTTTTCACACCACTAGGTCTTATCCAGCGAGTAGAGTGGGGTGGGGAGTAAAGAACTTTTAATTAAATTACAGCTGTCACGTGTTCCACTAAGCAAATTAAAAGGGTTATCGAGTTACCAAGAACGCTGGTGTACTTAACTAAACTCTTGAAATATTTCAAATTTACGAGATGTATTAAGATTGTGCGTAAATTGAATAAATTGAGAAAAAACCGCATTGAGTACCTATATATTTTGATTCATTTTGCTGTTCTTGGCTCTCTGCTTCCCTCATTATATACCTAGGTATATAATAGGGTATAGTGTACTGTTTGATGTTTGTCTTTTTAACAATTAAAAACAGAAAAGCTCGACAGGTCCACTAAGTAGATATAAAATAAATAAATAAATATATCTCACTAAAGAAAATTGAAAAATAACGTAAAGCTGACAATAACATTACTTAGATTTTATTTTATTAATAGGTTTGAAGTATACTGCCAGTTTCTAAAACTCAAGTAGGTAAATAATAATATCTCTGCCATCTTTTTCAAAGCTTCTTCAAGGATGTAACTGCCAACTATATGTTATTTTTCTATTTAATTTTATGAGAATAAGCAAAGCTCACAGGCGGAAAAAATAAGTTATTTGGAAACATCTAAAATTATAAGACTGCATTGTAATATCTTTTCACAATATTTACTTTAAGACTGTATCTACATAGTCCGCTGGATTTTTGAAAAAAAAACAGTGTGTAAAACATAAACGTAAGTACAATTGTACATAAAATTTCATGTAAATACCCGCTTCAAATAGAAATCCGTGGAACACCCGTATTCAACATTCTCAATTGAACTTCGGTTACGAGTTTCCGAACAGACATAAAACTATTTGATCCAAAATAAAACCCTTGGCACTTAACTTTGACAATAACCTTATGGCTGTCCTTTTTAAGGTTCAGTACATAACCTGAAAGTTTTATGTAAAGAGGGACCTTTTTGACCTTTTGGAAGTAGTGATTATTATTTAAAATAGAAAAAGTTTTCCTTATATGTTGGCCAATATGTGTGACCTTAATTATGAAAGGTACTCAATTCCTCAGCAGCTATTTTTGGCTCTCTGGTGGCTGATATGTTTCATATCGAACCCTCATATATAGAAAACTTAATTAACACATGTAGATTTTATAAGTCTTTTGCAAAAATCTTCTCAGGTGTCCACCTGCCACCGTGGCCCGTATTTAGCCAATGTCCTCTGTGATTCGTGATTTGCATATTTTATTTACTATTTTCTATCAATCATGTTATAATTGTTTATAAATAGTGCGCTTCACAAAACCAGTTGCAAATTTACAATAATGATATTCATTGAAGTGTTCGCTACAACTTTAACTTTGGTTAAATTCTCAGAATTGGAAATATAAAAGACGAGACATGTTCTGTATTTTACATGAAAATATTTGGGCAGTCGTGACAGTCACTGACAACATCAATATGTCAGAATTATTATAGATAGTTCCATATAATGCGCTTGATTTCGTTCGAGGTGTGGGCTCAAATTTAAATTAAATTTCGAATTATTATTTGTTTGCGAACGATTTTCTAAAGACTGAAACTGAAACTAAAGAATGAAAGGTGAAATAAATTTCAGGGTTCCGAAGCAGTGACCAAATAATGCGTGTACTTCTATCGTCTTCTGATTCAGAATTCTATGTTCAAATTCGATACAGGCTATGTTACATGTTCAGGGAACTTTGCTTACAAGTCAATTTTAGATTGTTAGTTTGTAGGGAATTCAATATTAAACTTTGACATTTGTGGTCTGTATTTGCGATGTAATATGTTACATAGTCTTGTCATCATTCATACCCATTATACGTATCTTTCACAGATCTGCATGTTGCCGGTAGCTTTCGGGGTTGTGAAGTCGC
Source organism: Plodia interpunctella (assembly GCF_027563975.2). Lineage (NCBI taxonomy): Eukaryota > Metazoa > Arthropoda > Insecta > Lepidoptera > Pyralidae > Plodia > Plodia interpunctella. Next base: position 5,406,433 of record NC_071308.1, on the reverse strand, counting down.
GAACCCCGAGGTTGTCTTAAAATTTTAAAATTTCGGCTGTGATTTTACAAGCGGCCGCCTGCCTGACGTCAACGCTCCTTGAGAATGCTATTAATTCCGATCAGCTACCTAGGCTGTGTCTCATTTAGTCGCCTCGTACGACTTCGACGGGAGGATTGGAGGATAAGGTTTAAAATTAATGACGGTGCACCATTTTAATTAAAACCATTTACAAAGGTACTTGCTGAATAAATTTTAGAAGTAAGGGATACAAAGCTGTATTAAGAAAATTAAGGCACATAATAAATTAAGGCCGTTTTGGTTACTGATACAAATTATTTCTCTACTGCGAAAATTAATCACAAATCCAATATTAATCTTTTCGCCAAAGACTAGTTTGATTTAATTCTATATTTAATTTCTATAATCTGTTAGCAAAGAAAAACATAGAATATGTCAACTGTTTCTTCTGAGATTATCGTAAAAGTCGATCAAGGAAATTGTCTAACAAGTCATTTTACCTATTTTATGATTTCGTTCTAGTAGTTGACTTTGGCCATTGCCAAAAACACTATCTACCTACATAGGTAGATCACTTTTCACAAAATCACTGAAGTCAGTTTGATTTTAATCACTTTTTCAAATGATAATATGATTAAAATCAAACTAGTAATAAATTTAAAAAAATCGCTCTATTTGCGTCGAAGTTAAAAAACGTTTACAGTATAAAATTTGTGATTTTTCATCAAATCACGTACCTAAGTTACTAAAATTTTAATAAACAGGCCTCATAAATTAGCTTTGTGTCATGCAAACCACATAACCTCGTGACAACAGGGGACGTACTGTAGCCACTTACCTTATAAAAGGAAAATAAACCTTTTAAATTACACAGCTTAACATATTATTTGAACCTATTAACCGTCAATTTTAATTGGCTATCGTACTATTTCTGATGTGATTATTTGAGGACATTTCAACAATAGACCAATTAATATCAACATTTGTGACCAAAATTATAAAAGTCTAACCTTTGACTAAGTTGTGTTGATTGTATTTTATTATATATACTTTAAAAAGTTAAAAGTGGCCAGTCTTGTTGGGTTCGTAGTGATACTGTCTTATTTAAATTATACTCGCGGCCCATCCCGGCTTCGATCGCGTAGAAACATAATAAATTATACGCCTAATCACAATATATATTGATGAAAACGGCTTGAAAATCCGTGCAATAGTTTTTGAGTTTGTCGCGAACAGACGGACGCGGCAAAGGACTTACCGTTATGAAATTTGGTACACTGGTAAAATATAACCTGGAATATTACATAGATAACTTTTATCCCGTAATTCCAATGGGAGCGCCCGCGTTGCGCCCCAGGGCGCAACTAGTATAAAATGAATTCCCTTTCTCCTCGTTACCGCTATTCCGAGCATTATGACTCAACGATTCGTTTTTGCAAAGTGCAATGCTCCTCTTAAAATAGACAGACACTTTAAATAAAGTGCAGTGTACACATTTATTGGCATCGATCTATGTGGTGACAAATGTGTGTGCATTTTGATTGTGAGATGTCGTTTGTACACTGTGATTGCACGATTGAATACCCATTAAATCGTGTAATCACAGTATACGAAAATTGATGTTATACGACTTTGTTAAAACACATTGCAAAATGACCCCAATCTACATCTGCTATGCTATCGAAGCGGTAATGACCACGACCCTCAGCCATGAGGAAATACGACTATGAACAAATATGGGTCATGTCATGACTATTTATTAAATTTGGCAAAAGTTAACCAATGTTCGTATTTTTATTTTATTCCAGAACAGGGTTATATAATTTGATACATTTGTAAATTACTTCTCTTCTTGTGTCTGTCTGTTCCACTTTCACAACTTAACCGCTAGACCCAAGTGGCTATAATAGGGGTTGAAAATTGACGCGGGCGAAGCCGCGGAAAAAGTTATTTTAAGATAAATTGAAGAAAAAAGGAATTTTCAGAAGTAATTTTTAAAACAGAAATTTTAAAACAAAATAAATGGAAACGCGAAAATATTTATGAAAGCATTATTAGTCAATCAATTATTTAGCAAACTATGATCGAATTTCCTGAAACTTTTTCATTCAAAAACTACTCTGAAAGTTCCATTATCCAATTCATCGGACTGAAAAACAATCAAGAATAGAATGGATCTTTCATATACCAACATTAAGAAAGATGGAATTAATAAAGTTCAGCTGACTCGTATTGATGGATTTTGTAGAACAATAGCTACATTGTGGCGTAATGAATTTATAATGATGACAATATTGATCTCCTGTTATTGTAATCGAGTTCATAATTTTGTTGATTAAACCACGGTATACTATAAACGGAAATTGCTTTACCACTAAACTAACAAAATGTGACCGACACGGTTGTTAATTAACTTTATTTATTTATGTATACAACATAACAGTTTAAATAATAATTCAATAATATATATAATAATAATTTTTATTTCAACTTTACACTCGTAATATTGTTTGTAACTTAATCTACTTTTTAGTTTCTTATATATCATATATTAAACTTTCAAATAGGAAACTAAGTATAAATTTACTACTTATTTCCATAGAAATTTCTTCCAGTAGACCCATGATAGAAAAATAGAAAAAAAAAGAATGAATGTATGGACTGCATCTCATTATCCTGTCCAAATAATTGTAAATTCGCTACTATTTCCATTAATCATCACATTTTTTTTCTTTTTCTTGACTTATGTTATTAACCATTTCAAGGATAGTGGTTCCGACTTAAAATACGACCACTACATATCACATCATCACGTGGATGTCATATGAAGGTGACAAAGGTATGTACAGCCTATGCAGCTGACAGGCAATAATATTACCAAGGAAGGTTTATGGTAGCGGCAGGTTGTAAAATCACAGGCCTAATCTTCAAAACTTTAAGTCTCCGTAGCGTCAAAGCCCTGAACGAAACCGTGGAGGTGAGAGAGAGATTAACCATTTCAACGTTCCTATTGCTGTAAGTACGAGTAGTATGTCATTACCTATCATGCCTTTCATAGCACGGAGGACGAGATAATACGTTTTTAGCCACCCATCTACTGACCGGCCATTGCGAAAGTGACTTTAACCACAATCTCAACCCCGATCACGCTAACCATCAAGTTGTAATAAAACTATTATTTTACTAGCAATAAAATGTCTAGACTTTCAAGCATTATCAATTCATGCAATCAGCATAATGAACCTGAAAGTGCAACGTTCTAAGCGTCGTGGCTGTGTGGTCACTCTAGTATTACTTGCAATTTGCAATTGATCGTTTGAGATGCAAATATGTCGTAAATGTCTAGAGCAGACGCGACGGTTAGAGATTCGCCATGCAATTCGTAAATTATATTGTCTACAATTTCCCTTCTTTTTTGCGTATATTAAGATAATTCGCAAATGTTAAATTACAAATTATAACTCGTTGTTTACGTGTTATGATCTTCTGTCAATCAATCTTTATAAAAATCAGTGTTACAAAAAGCATTGTTCCCGGAATTTACACTTATATAAAAGCATATTTCCGCATGATTATTTTCTTCATTTTGGAACAGTATCTAACCAATCTATCTACAATCAAAGTATTCATGGCAGAGAGAGACCCCAGATGGTTGCCTATTTGGATTGATCGTTACAGCCCATCACAATTAAGACAGATTCTTGTAAATATATTCCAAACAGCTGAGTCCGAATCGGGCGACCCTTTCGAAAGACGCCCCGTGGAATACTGCTTCGAATTCCCGAATCTTCGTTTCTAAAATCACATGATGGTTTTATATAACCAACTTGCATTTAATATTTTACTGTCTTATAAATAATTTTAAAGTAAAATTTCTTAATGTTCAAATAGTGTAAGTGAATGAGTGTAATAAAAGAAAAAGCTTTTTTCCGGCAACTCAACTCTGTAGGTAAGATGATGACGGAGTATTAGAGAAAAATATCTCTCTAAAATAAGCTTTTGATCGTTGGAGCCCAAAATCCGTTTACCCATTTTTTCTTTTCCACTTCGCACGGTAGAGGTCATGGATGATCCATGGCATAATTTTCAGCTCATTAATTATAAAGAAAATTTCAGAACTAAAACCTACATATGCAATGATTTTATGTTTGATTAAAGTAATATCGATGTATCGTAACCTGATAGTAAGTTCAAATATTTTATTTTAATTTCATTCATTTCACCTGAACATTTCCCAAGAAGATTAGACATGATACAAATTTTCTTCGAAAGTAGGTGTGTATTCACGTCATATTATCCATTACATCGCTCGTAAAAGTAAGTATCTCGTAAACTACATTTGTTTTAGAGCTGTCCAACCAGAGTAGTTTATATGTCGTAAACTACATAATGTCAGAAAAATGTTCTTTATTAGCTTATTTGTTTAGTACCTACATACTTACTACTTTATTGTAGTAAGTATATTATATGATTGAATTACAGTCTTTAAATATTTTATACATTTACGATAATTACATTTCAATATTTATTTCAAACGTACATACAATATACAACGAACGAGTATAACATAGAACAGCGTTTTACAATAAAATGTTTCCACAAATTACGAGTATGTTATGCGAGATCTTAGATTTTGGCGTAAAGACTTTATCTGTAGTATGTATCGTTTTAGATGAGGCCTCAGGTGAGTCCGCACAGTGTGGACTGAGGGCCTGCCTGTATCACTTTTAACATTATAACTCGCTCATTTGGCTTTCACGTAATCTAATTCAAACTTACTCAATTTCAAGAAGTGGGCTCTCAGACCACATGAACCTCGATATAAGCAATTATTTTAAACGTGGTATTTTTTTATATACTGTTAAATTTTTCACATTAAACTAAGTACATGTTATCAATAACTTTAAGGAAAATTGTAACCTGAAGTTTTGTGTATATTATTAGTAGTTATTTATTTTAGTTTATTAGGGTGGGTTGCACCGTCGAAAGTTGACGTTAGTTTTGACCAAAGTAGGTACGTCATTTTGTCTAAACGTCAGCAGCGAGCCGGTTAAAATCCACGTCAAATTGGACGGTGCAAATCACCCTTATACTAAGTCAGATCATGTGATGTACCAAATTAAATATAGACCAAATAAATTTGACTAAATTTGACACGACACACTCACAAAATATGTTTGATTGCCGCTTGAGCCAAGAATGTTTACACCTCATAATTTAATTTGAATAATGCATGTGTGACATTTAAATCTGGGGTCGAAGGAAATACTAACTATGCTAATCGTAATTAATATTATAAATGCGAAAGTTTGTGTGGATGTACGTACGTGTATATGTTTGTTAGTCTTTCACGCAAAATCTACTGGATGGATTGCCATGTGGTACACGGGTAGAATATAACCTGGAATAACACAGGGCAATTTTTATCCTTATGCAATCCTTGTGAAACACATTTTTTAGCGCTATCTGTTTGATATATTACATGTAGACTATCGATACTTTATTAGCAAGCGGTGAAAATGGCCCTAAATCTTTTGTATCGTATATGGATCGCGTGACGACCTTGACATCATTTGTTAAAATAATAACCCTGCCTATGTTCGATACGTTTACGAGTATCGTATCCAGTTTTATCGATTAAGGATTCATTTTCTTGTCAGTTTCATTGATTTTTAAATACACAATGACACGAAACGTAATTCTGTTTACCTAGCCTTAGTTTACCCTTCATGGAATTCTGTGCATAAGTAATAAAGGCGAATTTCCAATAATTTCAAATAGGTCATTATGCAGTTGACCTATACAACTATATCAGTTGAATATAAATATAACAGAAAATATAATTCACTGAGTCCAAGTTACTCCTCAAGTTATGGTATTTCTATTTTCCACACGTAACGATGTCTCTTATCTAATCCCCTATGTTCCGGTTTCGCTGCGGATAGTACTAGTTCAAACCGGAAAATACTGGATTTCTGCTAAATGCAGTATAAGCAGATTTTAGTGCTTCTAATCGTATAATGTGAAAAATATTACTCAATCATTTCAAAAAGTGTTAATATTAATTTGATAAAAAATATTGCTACATTCCACTGAAAAAATCCATTGTTGGATTAGTTTCCACTTTTCGTTCCACTCAGATGCATTGATGTGTGATAAATATTGATAAACATATAGATTTGGTATTACAATGACAAAAAATATGGTTTCTAACCTTTATGAACAAACTATAAATACATACATATTATCACGTCTGTCTATGGGAGGCTTGGATGACTGGGGATCTCGTCGGAGTAAAAAAATTTCTTTGCTGAGAATTTGCCACATCCTGACAAATCTCACTCGCTTCCTCTAGACTCATCGCTCTCTTAATGCATGCCTTTTGCAAAGGAGATCCGCAATTGGATTATGGGTGACTATATGCGTAATCTTGGTAAATTTTATATACTGTATATATCGGAATATGGAAAAATACATACGCAAACTCAGTTATTTTAGGCTAAATGGATTAAATCCATAAACTAGTAGATTTCTCAGATTATTCTCACCACAAACAAATTTAGGGATCGTGTGGTTAGCTTGCGGACCTAACAAAACTAATGAATAAGTCCCACTCATTGCTGCAAATGCTATAAGATTTTCGAAATACCTACTTACTGCTTTTGATGTAAGAAAATAGGATTAAAAACAATACGTAGGTATATAATTCTTATTAATAAAATGCGATAGTTTGAAGTGTAGATGGATAAATTATCGTTTCTATACCAATAGTTGCTGAGCTGATATCGGTGTTCTTGGATATATTTCACATTGAGGCATTCAAAACTTATTTGTCTATGAAGTTTTAAAAATATTTCACTTTATACGTGTTTCTAAAGCATAATATATACAAATAGGCCTTCAATAAAAATTAAGGGGTTTACTTGCCTTAAGTAACTCGAAAAGAAATCTCTGTAGATAATTGTTTCCAACATTATCCCTTCCTGTATAATATAATCTGAAAAACGAACAATAATTAAAGTAATAATGTATATTGCAACGTTAGATTCGTAACATGTTGTAAACTAAGCGGATTAAACTTTATAAATTGCCGGTTAGCCACATGAATGCAGACACGATTAATTTAGACGTAAAACCTGCATGCTACACTGAATTAAATTTTGTCGAAATGTATATAACATATTCTAATTTTTTATACTACCTAGCATAAAAAAACTCATTCTTAAACTGAAAGATTGAGCCGAAAAGGGGCAAATACTAGAAGTGCTGATATCAACAAGAATATGCTTGCCGACACTAAGGTTGCGGAAGACCCTGCGAATTGGAGGAGTAAAATTAGCAAAGCAGACCCCACAAGAGTTGTGAAATTCAAAGCCCGCATTTTAGCTATATGGCGGGATAATTAATAGAACCATAGATTTAGAAGGACTATAAGGAAGGACGAAGGACCTGTCACTATAGCAATTGCCATAGATAAATTATCGTCACCTTGTTGTTTTTTTTGTCAGAATAGATAGATGACGATATGATATATTTTTCTTCTAAATTTTTTGACTTTTATTCAGTCACCTTATTCATATAAAAACATCTTTGTGTACCTAACACTTCTTCTTGCTCGGAGACTTTTTCTTGCTCCTTACCAAGTCTCGTTTTGTATGGGGTCGATGCACACAGGAAAATGGCTGCTTAGTCGTGAAGATTTGGAGCCATCAAATTTTGAAAATTTGCCGTCTGTCCACATTATTATGGCCCTATTTGTTCTGAAATCTTTGATATCCTCAGACAAAGCTGTTGTCTTTTACTGCCTATTGCTGCAACCCATAAATCCCATTTCTAAGGAAACATTAATATAATCGTGATATTATTCAAAGACTCAAAGCAATGGTCTGGTCAGTATTACATTGTAGTATCCACCATTTGTCATACAAAGCGTGTGTGTGAAATGTCAACAATCAAATGGCTTGGAATCACAGTGCTAAATAAACATTTTACTAAAGGTCGCGAGTTCATATATTATATTATGTTAAGGTTACTGTTTACGGTTTACTGATGTTAGAATGTAACATCGTTACATTAATACCTATGTCCTCTTTGTTAGTTCCAACGTTTAGAAGGAAATTAATTTGCTTGGGTTTGTGTTTTGAGTAGAATTTATCTTTGCAATTAGTTGGTAAGCGAAGTGCGCAATTTTGTTAAACGTCAGCGGCACGCTGGTTATAGTCAAAGTCAAAGCTAATTAGTGCAACTCACCCTTACAATTTTCAAGATTCGGGTGTGGTTGTAGAATCGGTCGCCTAACTGCCGTTAACCCTCCTTGGGAATGCTATTGTTCCTTATCTACGGGAGGATATGGAGTAGTTATATTCTAGGGCAGAACCACACGCCACGTCGAATAAAGTGAATTATACAAATTATGTATTAAAAATTTCAAAGAGCTCAGAAATTTGAAAATGCCATAAGCCTGTGGCTGTTCAGTAATCTGCTTCCACGTCTGTAGGCTTGAGATAACGGTCCATTGTTCATACAGCTATGTGGGTGGATGCTCCATCGTAGAGGTCGTTCCACAATCAAAAGTCTTAAAGTCCCGAATATAACGAATTGTTGTGCATCATTTTTGCTGCACGGTCGTATGAAATTGTGATGTCTTCGTGTATACGAGCGTGTCTGAACGTAAATTAAAACTTCATACAATTTTGCTGTGGACATATTAAATATGCCACTGTGCATGGGTGTGTGCATTCATATCTCTCTGTATAGTCAACCGCGTGTCGTGGTACCCTGTATGAATTCTATGTGACTTTAAAATAAGCCAATTTGTTATGATTTTGGGACCAACATCAAACTAAATGTTCTTTTGAACTGACGTTCTGACCGAAATTTTGTGTTTTTTTTCAATGGTTTCAGTTTCCATTTTGAGTTGTACCTTGTTTATTCAATAATAAATAAGTATTTCGACCACGTAATGTATATAATTATGGGAAGTTTTTATGGGACTAATAAAAGAGCAAAGCAATTATTTTTTTTTTGTATTTTTGTCTGTCCGTTTGTTCGCTCATGACGTTAACACTAATGAATGGAATTTGATGCGGATTCACAGTTGTATAGCGGATGGTCTAACTTAAAATTTGGTATAGGTTTCATCGCGACACGTTGCTTAGAAACCGATTGAGTTATGAGCGGACGTAGTAAAAATATAATAAAAAAATAAAAATAAAAATATAAATGCGCTCTTAGTTAAAGACAACACGTCAAGTGCATAGATAAAAGAAATGGAAGTAACAATTAAATTCGAATGCACACAATGAAATACACAATTACTCTTTTATTCGTAACGATATAGTTTCGTGACTTAACCTTTTTGCTGCGGAAGTATAAACACAAAAATCACCTGTTCGGAAAGGTTAATAAAGTCTGGGAAATTGAGTTTTACACGAAAGGCGTCAATTGGCCCTTTTCATACATACATAAACGATGTGGCACTATATTACATATATAGTCATAGTCGTATGTATGAAAAGTCTTAAATATTGTGCCAGAAATTTCGAGTTGTTACAATATTGAGCAGATAAAACTTGATGAGGTAAAGAATAAACTCACAAAATTCTTTAGTTGAGATGGGGAAAATTGGCTTATATGATAATAACTTATAAAATAAATACTTCATCATCAGCAATTTAAATATTCCCAATTTTGGGGCCTTCCTTATGGATGGACTAAGCTTTTTACCGCGACTCCGTCCGCGTCAGAAAGTAGCCTACGTCACTCTCCAACTATCTCCATGCCGAAAACCACCTCAATCCAATGCTCTGTTTTGACGTGAAAGAGGGACAAACAATCACACTTTCATATATTTAAATTAGTATGGATAAGGAGTATATTGTGTTGGTAAATTTTAACGATTGCAAATATAACCGGGTTTTCAAGAGCACGCTCATGATAATACAATATTTTAGCCTTCCAATGATCAACTATTGTGAGAGTACGCATTAATTACTGCGCCGTTGAGTTACTACTTATTAGCTGATATTTTTCCTGTACATCCAATATATAGATATTGGATGAGATTAGATATAGATCTAACAGAACAATGGCGGATACATTTCTCTATTTCTATTATAACTTCAAAGTATACGGGGTACTTCTAACATTAGGATGAATTGTGCAAAAGGTTTTCCGATTTATTTGCTATAGTAATATTAAAAGCTAGCTGGGTCAGGACCTTTTCAATCTCGAATTGCCTGTAACACAGAAACAAAATGGTGCAATAATATAAAAGAATAGGCGACTTTGATTTTCAGAAGGGGCAATATAAGTCACAATATAAAAAGCCGATTTAAGGTGCATTACGAGTCATGCTTACCATAATAATACTTTGAAAAGGCTATTTTCTTGAAAAAATAACCGCTATGTAATTATAGGTATAAAAATGGCAAGCAGCATGACCGCAACAGCGAGAAATGTCACGTTTTGAAGGCGCCACATTCGTAAAAAAAAAGAGAATGAACACTTTTTTGACCTTAACTTTTATTCATGTCACGTTTTTAATACAATGAACAAAAAATACGAGTAAACGAGTGTGGTACGCAGTATTAATGTTCTTACATTACAAGTGCAAAGCAATTTATTCTTTGTGGTAAAATTGTGTTAGCGCTGCCTACGTTAAGCCTACAGCTAACTGCACGTAAGCTTACAATAATTATTTTTGTTTAAAGGTTTCTGACGGTGTCTATTTGACTGAAATAAACTAAAGACATTAAGTTATCGAAAGTGGTCATTTAGGTTAAATAAAATGATTTAAATTTAATTTGTCAGTCTTGCCAGTTCCTTCCTCAGCGTCAGTCCATGATCCCAGAATCCGCTATTGAGCTTTCTTTGATTAATACTTCTGTGTATGTCGATGGCATTTAACAACGAGAGATGTATTCTCAAAAATGAGGCACCACTGGTTTTATTGGTGACATGATTAATATAATAGGTAACATTTTTCAGTGCTTCCTTTGAAATACTTCAGGAAATTGTTATACAGGGGTAGAGAAAATGTAATTTTGATTCTAAAACATTATTCCTGAAGTGCCGCAAACAAAAGCATTGTTATTACAAGCGATAATTTGAATGACTACAACCTTGAAAGTATAAATATCCGCAAATACAGTCTAAATGTCTTCTAAAGTAATATTGACACCACAAAGTTATATATTACCATATCAAGTTTCTGTAGGAGTCCTGTATTATTCGAATGGTTGCCTTTAAAAACTTTTCCCATTTGGATTGAAGTAAATGAAGATTGATTCCTTAAACTGTGTTAAGTTAGTGTATCGTTACTAAGCGTTTCGCTTATCAAGTGAAAGTTTGCGAATTGTGTCGTACAATCGGTGAAACTAGAAACTATTTAAGTTTTATGAGGTCCTAAAATATTTATAAACTTTGAAGGGTGTTTGTTAGTTTGTTCCTACTTTTTACTTAAAATATATTAATAAAGAAACAAATAATCATAACATAATTGATTTTGAATTTTTATTGATTTTTCGAGGAATAAGCGTATTAAATTAATTAATTAATTCGCATATATATTAACAATCCAACTACTCTTGCAAAGATGAAGGTTTAGATGGTTATGAAGTTTGGTGAATGCAAAACCTGCTAGCTTACTTTCGATTTGACCAAATCGAAATCGAATCCTACTTTTAGAAGTACAACTTTATATATGTATAACTTTACACAAGAGCACAACATCTAAACTACGACTGAAGTAATCATGAAAACAATAACTTCTACATTTTGTTACACGAATCTCGATAGGATTTTCAATTTTTCACGCAAACTCGATACCGACCGTAATCCTCCGATATGACAACTATGAAATTGGTTTCCTTTTGTCGGAAATAAAGAGGTATTTGCACGACCTTCTTCAAAGCGATTCTGATGTCGGTAATTTTGTGACACGACGATTCTAATGTCAGATTATTTTTTGCAAAAATATAATCGGAATCAGTACTATTAGACTCCTCCTATAGAATTGTAATTATATAATTGTATATTATTGGGAAATCGCAGAAAGTGAGTTTTTCTCGGTTTTCCCAATAAAAAAAGTTGAATTCAAAAATAAAAATAAAAAAATATTATTTAAAAAATATATTTTATTATTTATTTGCAAAAATATATTTTATTTTTTATTTCCTGGGCTCTGACGCTCAACGACTGTGAGACAACCGGGAAAACGTTCATTTGAGACAGATGTTTTATTTTAAAAAAAATATAATTTTGTCACATCAAATATTAGTGGAATTTATACTGTATTTAATCATATTTATGTCAATAACAGTAAGAAAATATTAGAAATGCTACATACAATAATTTTATACAAACAAAATAATACGCAAAGCATATTTTCCCAAACTAACGAAAAGATCCCAAAGGACGCGCGATAAAATGCCTCAAATTGTACAAGCAAATCTGTGTCATATCTGAATAAAAATACTTTATAAACGAAAAAAAGAAAAAAATACACTTATAACATTAAATTGGATTCTATAAATCACAATAAGACGTCGTAATTGTACAAAATGGTCGGTTACGTAAAGATGGATGAGTGGCGAATGGAATATGGAAAAGAGTGCCGTCACAAGTATAAGGTAGCTGTAGCCAAATGAAAAAGTTACGTAGATGCCTTACGTAGATGTTGATTTTTTTTGGCCGAATATTACTTATAATGACGCCAAATTATAAGTATATAATGTTTATCTTTCCTAATTGAATTTTGTTGTTTACATGGATATCGTTTACTTCATTCCATCATTTATAATAACAGTGTTTAAATGAAACTAAATGTGTTCCGGAATTTTTGAACCAATCCAGCTATGTTTAAGTAATTATTGAAAATGATAATGAGAAGAAAAAATTCTGAGCGAGCGGGAAAAAAATTCTCGATACCAGAAATTTTTCATCTCATTATTAATTTCAAAAATAAGTTAAAAAGCATGTGTGACATGTATCATGTATAATCCATTATGTTTAAGTAAGTACATATCTTTCAAGGTTTTTTTGAAAAAAAAAATCAAAAGCAAAGTCACATAATAGCATAATTGTTATAAAAACACTGATTCAAGAGCTAATTCAGCTGAGTAAAGAATCTTAAAGTGCCATTTTAAGACACTTTCACTTGAGATTTCCCTGTGAAGAGCAGAATATACACGGCGCTTGCTGACATTTTCTTTTATTATCGAGAGTAACTGGCGTCCTAAGTGAGCTGCAAAATACAGGACGCTGTGCGACATTGTGTATGTGTGCGGTAACTAAATAGGTCACAAATATATTTGTAGATGTGTACTGTAATGTAAACTGCGGATTGTGAGCTAAACCTCACAAAAAAGGACTAGCAATTTGAAAGGGCAGAAGAGAAATTGATATTTAAATGATTTTCTATTAGGATTAAAATGATATTTTTTGAATAACCACAAACATAACTAAATTTATGTCCAGGCACTTTAAATATAGCGTGGTAATGATGCCTAGACAGTTTGTTTATATTAGCAAATTGTAATCTCATTTTGGGCATCATTTATTTTGCGCGGGCATTTTTGATTTCATTCTTTTTATTCATCATTTAAGAACGTCGTTCTTGTCAGTGGAGTTCCTTCCAATAGCGTCCAATTAATCACTTGGCCCATAATCTATACATAGATATGAGCGCGTTCACTAACATACATTTGGAATTGACGTATTACGCCGCGTCGTGCAGCTTTACTGTTTTTATTGTCCACCTAGGACACCGGGTAATCTTCAGAGTGCATTAACGCCAGGTGACGGCACCGGAATGGCGACTGCATGTGGAATGAGAATGACTTCTATAAAACAAACTTTACAGTTAAGAGTTTATGAAGAACAGAGAAATATACAAAACTTTCTATATTTTATGAAAATTTTGATTTTTGTTATACAATTTTAGTTTTTGGACTACTTATCGGCTAATCTGATAGTCAAATTTTTTTAGTTCAAAAAAAGAGAATATTATGTCTGCCAAAACGTGAAAATGATGTGATTATGTGTGTTTGTTTGTTTGTCTTTCTTTCACGTCAAGACTAAAATCATTTTAGTAATGTGATTTTTGGCATTTGGAACGAGGGGAGTCGTAGACTATAGTTAGTCAAAGTCAAACATAAAAAAACGATATCGATGAAAATAATTTACAGATTTCAAGAGGTTTCCAGCTCAATTACTCACTTCAGCTTCTGGTACAGTCGAATACAGTTGACTACCTATAATTTCACGCATGAATCACTAGGCCGCAGTAAGTAATAGGGGAGAATTGGCAACGAATTTGAGTTAGTTGATGTGCTGTTGCCTTTACTTCAGAATGTTCGGAGACCGAAAAAAACAAATTGCCAGCCGGTTCTTTCCGTGTCATAGGTTTTCGGGTGCTTTTCGTTACTTATGCGCAATTTAAATTTGGAAAGATACAATGTGTTTTTAAATTGTATTTTACCCTTTTGCAAGCAATAAACAAAACACAAAGGAAATTTATTTATATTGCTACTTTGAACGTTTTTTATATATTTACTGTTGGCAAAAAGAGCAAAATAAAATACCTATAACAGTATTGTTTTAATACAAGCAAAACTTTATCTTATTGATGTAGTACTTACATTGTATATGTCGGACAATTACTTTAGGAGAATAAAAGTTTGACGTTTCTGTTTGAGAGCAGAGTTCATATAACAAAGATATTTTTTTTTTCATTTTAAGCCAAAAAATTATAATAAAGTAAGAGATATTTATTTTTATTTACTAAAATGTATAATTATGAATAATCACATATAACGGGTTTAGCTAAAAATAATATAAAAATGTGAATGGACTAGTGTAGTATAAAAAAATTATTACATAAATCAAGTGGAATGAATGTTGTAATTATAGCAACTTGGACGTTAAGTGGTACTGGAATAAAAATATTCTTTATTTTGATTTTTTTTTTCACATCTCACTATCGTACGTATTACCTTTATGATTGGTTGTTGTTGTTATTATCAATTATCGAAGTGAAAAGCAGAATGTAAACCTTAACAAACGACATTTCGCCCTCGACATTTCATTTTTGACATGATTAGTCTTGATAAACAGAGTTCACAGTGCAGCACAGCCACGTAATAACAGTAGATAGACAAAAAGTTTATTTGTAATGCCAATAACACAGTAATATAAATAAACAGCAAAAGAACACACAGAGTATAGAGATCTCCGTGTTGCAACAATACAAAAAGGTCAGTTTACAACACATTGATGTGTGTTGTACTCGTAAACTGAGATGACCTTTTGTGGGCGATCCCAGAGGAGTGATACACTGTTTTCAGTATAGTTATTTCATTCAACAATGTGTTATTAGGGAGGATCTAAAGCCCTCTTATCTATTTATCTTCTTATCAACATGATTAGCCCCCACATGCGGGCTTTTCCACGTGCCATGCGATAGGAAACTTATTCTTAAAGTCAGATATTTCTATGCCTAATTCTCGTATGTTCCCAGCTTTCTTGGCTGTGGTACCCATAAGCCATGAGTGCACGTAAGAAAGAAAGAAAATTTTATGACGGCCTGCCTTGCGTGACAACCCATGTCAAGCCTCTTTGAGAATGATATTCCCAAATAAAATTATTTTTTCCAAATTAATATAAATAATATTAATAATATGTCTTTATTCATGTTACATAAATTAAAGTTATGCAATAGATCTGAATTAAGATTTAAAATAAAATAAAACAAAGGGTGCCTGAGCATATACAAATTAATATCATCCTGTGACGCTAATATTTCTATAATAATGCTAGCTGCGCGCTGGGGCTTCACTCCCGTGGGAATTTTGGTGATACCCTATGTATTATTTCAGGTCTAGAATATGACACCTGAAATAATACATAGGGTATCACCCGTGTACTAAATTTCATAACAATCCGTCCAGTAGATTTTGCGTGAAAGAGTAACAAACATACATCCGAACAAACTTTCGCATTTATAATGTTAGTATAGCATTCCAGTATACTTATTACATTTTAATCAAATCATTACCGACCTATACGTATACTGTTTCGTTTAGAAAACGACGTCGTATACAAAGCTTATATTGTAATGTGAATTTTACCCTCTGTTAAGGTAATGGATACTTTTAGAGCTTTTAACAAAGTATCCGGTGATAGTCATCTTAATGTATCCCACAGCTTTTGTTGCCCTAAAGTTCACCAAATATCATTGTAATATATATTCTTCACGATCCACTAAATAAAAGCGACCTCTGGTGTCATTAATTATCAAGTTAGAGGCATTTTTAAACTTATAATGCCGGCTACACACTATCGCGGAATTTTTCGCCGAAATTTGACGGACACTGCTTACATTGCTAGTTTTTCATTGCGGTAAATAAAAACACTCATACAAACTACGCAATGTTCATGCATTCGCGTCGGCGTTCGATGATAGTGTGGAGCCAGCCTATCAATTTTTTGACAGGGTATATGGATATGACTATAAAAACTGGTAGATCATTCTTGTAGCATTTTGTACCATGTTTTATCACTACTAGTATAAAACAAAGTCGCCATTCGCGTCTGTCTGTTTCTATTCTGATACAGCATATTTCACATAGAATGTTTTCTTTTGTTTCGTCTGAGTTTCATCGAGAATCCAAAATTTATTTCAATACAATGAAACTCTCTGAACAATCTTCTTTACGAAGTCATTATGTGTGTACAGTTTTATGGTCAACTACAAATGTTGGTATTATCATTTGGGCTGATAATCATTTCATACAAACTCCAATGAATATTAGACTTCCAAATTGACTCTAACCTCGCCACTATGAAATGAAAAATTAAATTTTCGCTCAGATCTGGTTTTCACGCTGCATCAGTGAGTTATGAGCTTATACATTTTTAAATATACTTATACCGCTAAAGTAACAATGAGATACATGATCAGATCTGCCGTGAGGTTTGTAAAACAAAAATTAAGAAATATGACTTACGCTGAAAATTAAAAAAAAAAAGAATATTCTTTTACAGATGTATAAAAACAGATTCGAGATAATTTGAAATATTGATAAGAATTGTACTTTTTTAATGAAAATGAATTTTAAAATATCTTGTTCTTAGTCACATAATATGGATTTGTACTAATGACTGAATTAATCTAACTCTCGAATTTAAGTACTCATATTTACTTGAGTTTGTCCCTTTTTTGTCAGTTTTTTAACCGAGAACAATAATGTTGGTAGTAAACCTAAAATATATTTGAAAAAAATGAGTGTGAAGAAAACAAGGAATAAAATATCGTGTCCGAGTTTGATAAGCACCATTATTAAGGCTTCCTTTCTGAGTTTTTTTCCAGTAATGGATGCCCTCTAAGTTTAGCTTAGGATGTGGCTCGAGCATTATCGTCATTAATCTTGATATACCCTTTGTAAATAGAAGAGGGAAAATGCCAGTAGCACCTTATTTCTGACCAAATCTTATTGAGTTAAAATCTCGTCCATTAAAAATACTATTATGCTAGTGAGCAACTTTATCTATGTACAACTAATTTAAAAAATTCTATTAAAATTATACGTAAATGAAACAAATATGGAAAGTTGCGGAAAATACAAATTTTTGAATCGTTTAGAGCATAATAAAATAGGACAAAAATGGTAAAATGACCTATATTTTTGAAGTGTAATAACCAAGGGCGTTGTCGCCTCGCAAAAGTCAAGTGATCATTAGCAAGGCAAAAATAACTTGCTGTTGTCAGAATATAATAAAATTCACACTAGTTTTTTTTTATTCAACGAAAGCATATTATTTATCGCGTTTCTTTTTTGCAGGATGCCGAAAAAACCCAATAAATTCTCCTTTATCCACAGTCCCTGGTATTTGTTCAGCTTCGAGAATCCTTCAGGTTTAGCCGAAGATACTGTAATCCACTGTAGTCGCTGGGGACGAAAAGAAACATGTTACTGTAATTTGGTTAGAAATGTTGCAAACATATTTTAGCCTTTTATATTTTTTGGTAAAATTTAAGTACCTACCTAATAAATATTTGAAAGATATATATATTTTAAATAGTTACTAGTTTTAGCCCGTAAATTCGTACGTGCATAAAATCTTGGGTTTTCCGTTCCCGCAAGAATTATTTTTTCAGTATTACTTTGTTTGTACTTCTCAAGAAAACTCTCTTTCTCTCTCCAAATATACCTCTTATTCAATATTGACAGTCTTCTTTTTCCATCTGCTGAGAATAGGCATATCTTAAAGAACCAGTTTCGACACACAACTTTACTTATTATTTCATACTTATTTCAAGTATACCTCTACCATTTGAATGATCAGTATAATAATTCGTTTGTACAATAGCCATAAAAAAAGATTATATCCATATCTCTATATATGTACTCATCTAATTTGAAAAAAAACCCTTAGGGTGAATTTCTGAGTGACAGCAAGCATCGTGCTTGGAATGTGGAGGCGTTTTCATGAAGTTGTTACGATAAAGAAAATGGTCATGAGTGACATTTCCTTTAAAAAATATAATGTTTCTTTTTTCCATACGTGTTTGAGGTTTGCTCTTAAAATATTTCTTTATCGAAACAAGTATTCTTTTCCAAAGTGTGTGTACATAATCTATAACAAGATATTGCCGAAAGATCAATAAGCCAGCTGTTCCTTTCAGGAGCCTTTCATTTTTCTCGGAAGGATTAAATTTAATAGCCTTTTTATTACGGTCGTAAGTTTCACTAGTTGCCGTTAAAACTTTTTTAACGAACGACGTATTTTGTTTCAGATTACGAGCAAAATGTCAGCTCCCACAACGGATAGCACTGAAGCCATCACCAACTCAGGATACGGGAGTAGTGACGAGACTGCTAGTCTATTAGTCTCCGGGCCTTCAGTCACTGTCATCGTTCCATCAGTCGCTTCCGAAAACAGAACCGTCAAACCTGTTTTACAAAGACAAGATTGCACGACACATTTGCGTCCGCAATTGTCCGGTGGACCGGGAAGTGAGGAAAGTACAACCTCCGTCAGATTGGAAGACGGAACGGCAAGAAGCGTCCCGGATATAGAACTACAATGTCGAGAGCTACCCACAGACCGCCCTCAGACGCTCGTGTCTCCTGTCGCTACCTGCTCCCACCGAGGGTCAGTGACCGCCTGCCAACTAGTACCGCAGACGTACTCTAGATGTCGCGTTTGCGAGCGGCGACAGTCCACAGCACCCATGTCTGCGTTGCAACTAGCGCGATCTGTGTCGCGAGAAAGCGTACGTTCCGCTATTCACTACCCGTGTGGTTGCAGTTCGCTCCACGCAGTTAGTACTTGTCCTGTTATACAACCTCCAGCCTTATTGCTGCCAGCAACAAGTACCAGAATCATCCGACAGAGCTCGCAGCCGGAGTCTAGCGCATGCGCGGCTCACTGTCCTCATCATGGCCACCACCATCCTAGCGCCTCCCTGCGGCAACTCCGAGAACCAGGGGACGGAATAGCAGGCATCGCAGCTGATTCTCTGCGAATCAACGGCGGCATGCGGCCCTTCAAACAGGTAAGTGCACCACCCCGTAGATGGCGCTACTAGTACGCAAATGTCTGCTAGAAGTTTGGAAATATAACAGCGTTGTGCTTATCAATGTGTCGGAAAACTCATCAAATCGTCATTCAAATCATTTGAACCGGAATCATAATTCGTTATTTATACGGATTTGTTCGTTTATGATTAATGATAGGAAGCATTATAATGATAAATGTGAAGTCAACCGCTGTAATGTTGGAAGCAATAACAATCTATTTAACGAGTGTAATGGCTGAAAAAAATGGTCTAAAAATTGCCAGAAACAAGTTTTTTTTTAGATTTTTGTTAAAAGAAAAGCTGAGCACACAGACGGACAGCTCTTGGGGAAATTTTATCTAATTAAACCGCTAAGTGAATTGCTGAGAAAACAACAGTATAATTTGGAACAGCAACTTTGTTCCTCTTGCTTCAAATACGTAGAAAAATTAAAACGCTGCATAATTGGTTTACATATTTGTTAAAACCACAATGTTTTTTAATGATTTATGTGCCATTAAACTTTTTGAGCGACGTAAAAATGTAATTCATGTTAAGTACTAAATTTACTAAACATTCATATTTTTTTATTTCTGAATGAAAATAGGTAGGTACTCTTTTTAACCAAAAATTATTTATTCAAATAATCCATTTATTTGAATAAATATTTTTTGGTTAAATCTATCTTATCAAAATAATTCTTTAAATATGTTAGAACTAATCAGTGGTTGTAACAAATTTTTTAGGCAAAAAAATATGATTAAGTCATAATCATATTTCAAACGAAACCTTGACTTTACGAGAAGGACTTTAATGCGAAAATTTTTATTAAACAGTCACGTGAGCTAAAATATTTTCGCAGAAAATTTGTAGTAGATTTTGTTTATAAAAAGTTGTGTTTTGATCAGCATTCTGATATGTATCACAAGTTAAAGAATCTTTTTGTGAGTTAAAAATGCTCTTCTATTTTTAAAGGTCATATTTGCTTATAGAAGTCTAAGAATCTCGCCTCGCATAAAGAATTAATTGACGTAAGTATAACTTGACAGTATTTTGTATATATTACTTAATAACAAAAGCGTTAAAGCAATTTATTAAGCGTTAATTATTTATTTGATTGATTTTATAAATTTGTTTGTGTTTATCTTTTAGTTTTGTGATATTAAAGTAGATACATATAATAGAAATGTAGGTATTTCAAAGATTTTTCTCTCCTCAAAAGAATAGTAGTCAGGTAATCTTCATTATTCATTAAACTGCCATTAAACTCACCTGATAAATAATAGGTACATATATCTGACAAGTGATATCAACACAAACCCAAAATTAAAAACCAAATATCAATTTACAGGTGTAAGTGCTGTGTAGAGTCTTGAGTCGGGTATAACTAAATCAAATCAAATTTCATTTTGATTTGATTCTTTTTAACCTACAGGGACTCCTTCTCTGCCCTCAAACCTTGTCGCAGACTCGTCGCGCCCGGCTGAGACGAGCATTCACTGAAGCCACCGGAGACACAGTTACCTACGTTAAGACGGTGGGCTCAAAACTATTGGATTATGCACCGCCAACCGCAGTCGACTGTACAAAGACGTTACAATTGACATATGTGGTTACAACGGAAAATACACATACATTTTGTACTGCAAATGGAACATAGATCTTAGCTTCACATTTACAGTACAAATTAAGTCCGATTACATTTTAGAAGTAGTTCCGCTCTTATCAAAGTGACGTGGCAAATCCGTGTTTGTACAATCGAATTGGCGGTATCTCTGAATTAATCACGAAAGTACTCGTAATTTGTTAGTTGGCGAATGTGTCGTCCCTCTAGCTTCGTCTAATGACCACAGATAGCCCACCCCCCCACCGAACCCTGTCCCAGCACCGAACGCTTCTCATGAAAATCGTTTTCTCCATCACAATCGAGCGACATGACGTCACGAGCACGCTATCGGGTTTGACAAATTAGCTTTGAATGTCGATTGTCTTGATATCACCAATATGTTCTACAGGTTCACTTATTATGTTTTCTTTCGTGACATCATCATTTGCTACGTCATGAATTCTGAAGGATATTACGTCACCGCTTGGAGGTACATTACTCAACTCACTCAAGCTATACACAGCACATACACTTTCATTAGATACCACATGTTCACGGTGATGGATATAGCGCTATGCACTTTAGATCGATGACTAGATCGCACAATGCTTTTGTATAATTTATATAATGTTTTTTTAAAATTTGCGTCTACAGAATTAGTAATTAGAATAGCTATATTATTTTGCATTAAAAAGAATTAGAATAGGTATGTTCAGCGAAAATGTATGCAAATAGAGTTACAGGCGAGTCGGACTAAGTACAGAGCCGGAGCCTTTATTCTAAATACAGATATATTTATATTTATTTTATTTATGCTAGTTACGAAAAATATATGCGTATGGTCTGAGGGCCCACTTCTTGAAATTCTAGGGAATTATGCTAGGGATGTAGTGAATATTCCAAAAGAATATAACGATTTTATGGAAAACAATGTATATAAACGTACACGAATAGCACTCCTCGTTTGAAAATTTCAATTTTCTTAAATTGTACTTACCAATACTTCCAAATAGATAGATTTATAGATAATCAATGTGTAATTGAGCCTGGATAATCACTAATTGAGCGTGGTTACTTAGACAATTTAAGGCGTAAAATTGACAAAATTTTAGTGTGTTCATTTATTAAAATTTCTCTCCCATTTTCAAATCGTTCGCCGAAAGGCATGCCTAGTTTGTGGGGAATTCTCATTCGATTTGAGTAATATCGAATATTCCGGTGAAGGAAAACATCGTGAGGAAACCTGCACACTGGTTGATTATTATTAACATGTGTGTGAAATGGAGAAGGCAATGGCAAACCACTCCATTAATAATGCCAAGAAAGTTGTTGTGTGTGTTTCATACCACGTAATAACTACGACCCTCAGCCATGAGGAATACGACTATGAAGAGAAGAATATCGAATATATTGGGCCTAGAGCCCTATGGAGTAAGCTGGCGTGGTATTGAAGATTATTCTGCTTCGAAGAACATCTTCATTTACAGCCGCCATGAGATAAACATGCTCAATCTTCCCGCATGAACACTTTATTTATATTCGTCGTTTCAATTTTTATGCAATATTTTTCTATCATATTTCGTCAAACATATAAATCGATTTGAAGCTTGATAGTTCTATCTATTGAAATATTTGCATTTTCTAAATTATGTATGTATGTAGGCATTGGTATATGAAATCCGGTAATTTTTTTAATATGTAAAACTTAAGTCTATATTAGTTATTATTTTATGCGGTTGTCATTTCATTGATCAGTGAATTCGTAAACGTACTCGTATTATCGGAATATTGACAACATTGAAACTAAAACACGAGGTACCATATTTTATGTGCAGCATTAGCAAAGGCGTAATAAGTTAGGGCAACCTTGGACGTTACTTTTGATATTGTACTGGCAAATTTATTTCTCGGTGGGTTGTATGTTCGCCACAGTATAAAGTAATAAGTAGTCAAGTGTCTAAGTACTGGGATATTGTGAATGCTATTTCTTATATCATTAATTTATTTTTAATACGAGTCAAATCGCAATACGCTGCATAGCTACTATGAATGACACCTAGACCAAATTAAGTTTGTTTATTTTACGTTTATTACAAAAATATAATAATGTGAAAAGCCTGAGGCTTTTTCTACCAATCAAGCCGTGATACAGAAAAAATAACATTTTCAGGGTGATTGTAAATTAAAATTGGTATGTACGCACACAAAACGGAAAACAATTGAAATTAAATCAAATTAACCACCATCGATACAGACCAGATCTGAAAATAATGTCCTACTGTACCATTTGCTATGGCTCTCGCAATACACTAACCTTATTCTTCCTAATGGAGCCGATGTTGTCGCAGAAATATGCCAAGTTGTGAGTGGATTGGTTTGAGTCTCATTACGTCCGGTTCTTTATGACGATGTACTTATTAAAATTGCCTTCCTCTCACTTTTCATTTAAAAATAATTCTGATTTCTTCTCGCTCTTCAGGAATTAATGTGTTTTTCAAATGCAATGTGAAAGTAGCTTATAGTATGATCTCGTGATGCGTGGAAATAAAAATTATTTCGAGAAAAGCTTTACCATTTCTAAAGACAAAAAGAAAAAGAGGCCCAGAGTGCGAAGTGCAGGTTTGCATGTCACTTCTCACTATCGAATCGATTCGAAGTGAGACGCAGCGAACCAATCACATTGCGGTGTGGTTGTCCTTGCGTCACAATGGCTGCGAGTCGACTCGATGGTGAGAAGTGACATGCAAACCCACACTTAGCCCTCAGAACGTTTCACGAACTCTCTCAATCTCTAAATGTCCATCAGGTACCATTATTCTAACTATATACGACGTAAAGAATCTTACCCTAAAATTAATTTTAAAAAATTTTACCCGATCTTATAAATCTAGACCAGATCTAGACTAGATGAGTTGCTGCGTTGTCATCTCCGATATTTCCACCATATTCTTTATTTTTATTCACAAAGTCAATATAATTTGTATAGTTTATTGAAATATCTAAAAATAAAATATACCTTCACTAGAAATATATAAAAAAACATATTATTATGAGTACTCATATAACAGAATTTCATTCTGTCTTCCCAAAACATACTCATACATAATTAATTGTGTTAGAAGACTGAAGAGAAAAATACGTGATAAATATTATTTATTCAGGAACAATCTTGTAATATAAGATGATTGTTTGCCTTCACCAGTATTGACTTGATAGCAGAAATATTGGGGAAAAGTTCAACAATTTATCATACTGTCTTTTGAAAGTTTCATGTTTTGATAAGAATATTTCAAAGTGTGCCCTACCCTTCAAAAAGTCATTTCATTTGATTAATATACTTATTTTTTATATGCATATGAATTTGATAACATTATAATTTATGTCAATTCGCCCACTTAATTTTAACATACTTATAAGACCCACGTTTGTCAATTGACGTCTATGGAGAAAAGGCTGCAGTGAAGTTTGTTGCGCCGCTTTTTCACTTGCGCTTTGGAAGTCGGCAGTAGTAACTATAAGTTTTAAGTAAATTTTTGACGTAAATAAGTAATGTATATCATCCTATGTATGTACTTAGGATGATACCTAAGAACAAATAATCCTTTTCTTTTTAATTAAGTGAAAAAGGTCAACAAATAAACTAAGTCAAATACAATTTAATCTTTAAATATACTCTCCAAAGGCAGAAGATGGAGACATCTTAATACTATTAACATTGCAAATTGCTTCAAGCACCACGATAAAATAAGTAATGTAATCTACCACTTTGTATAATATTCATTCTATAGATGATAGCCGCAATGCCCGCTCTAACATTGTTTTTTACAAAGAGCAGTTTCCAAGAAATTAATTAAATTATTTATTCATAAATTGTGGGACTATAGACTAGAGACTGAATAAAAAATTAAGCCATACAAAATTATAAATTGTTTGTAGTTACTCGAATTGCTCAGAGTAAGAATCCTTCTGTATATCCGTACTTTCATTACACTATCGAGCAATCAGTTCATTATAGTAAAGAGTAGAAAATAGTAGTAAAGTAAGTATTTTTTATGATTTGTTGTAAAATATTATTGGATTTGAATAAATGAGATCATTTTAAAAGTAATGCAATCGCTCTATTACTAGGCTGTAATATTCGAAGTAACTTACAACTTTAAGAGTGAGTTACACCAATCACTTTGACGCACTTTTACGCAATTTTTACTATGCACGCCGCTGGCGTTTAGAACATCAGCGGCGCGCAGATTATAGTCAACGTCAAAGTTGACTGGTGCACTAATGATGAAACAGACCTTGTGGGTCTGTCATGAGTTTAGTAAGTACTTCGTCGGAGTACTTACTAATTCCATGGGGTCTGTTCTATTATTGACAGGATACAAATGAACATACGTCAAAATGACAATTATACAGAATTCCAAATTTAAAACGCGTCATAAGCTACGAATTTGTTACACAACGAAATTCATTACCATTAAGCATTATTACTGAATAATGGTTTGTGCAAAGCCTGTGATTTTGGCAACCTTACTGATGTAACGATGTGATCAGCGCTTGGAAGCCTGCCCGGAACCGTTGTTGGAACAGACGTCTTGTCTTGATGTAATTATGTAGGGTATATAACTAGGCAAAGATATTGTTCGTAAACGAAAACCACAAAATCAGTTTGCGTGTTCTGTTCTATAAACAAATCAAAAGAAAGATTAAGCACTCTTTAAACCTAGGTACTTGTCTGTCGTCGTCGTACTATGTTTCGTCTCGTTTTGTTAATGCCAAATCTTGTAAATTGCGATAGTGATAAAATATACTTTGGCTTTTTTATGAATAACAGGGATAGGTTCTAACGTAGATAAGCTGTTTACATGTGCTCCGGTTTAAATTTAATGTAAGAATAAAATTAAAATCATCCTGTAGTTAAATGCGAGTAATTATTGAGGAATTTCGATTATTTATCACCATATAATAAAATGATCATACTTTAGGTTTTTTAGACACAGATCAGTAAGTACTAAGTTGATATAAGTTATAGTTCCATGAGCGACTTTATTAAAAGATAATACTCTCTTTCATTTTGAAATTTTCTCGGTTTCTTCCGCCATCATTGAGCATCAGAGCCCAGGGACCACTTTCAGATTACTCATTCGAAACTAACTTACCGTAATTTCTTCATACAAAATTTGACAATCAGTAAGTTCTTACAGAACTCAGTGTAGAAATGTCAGATAAAGTTTTAATTTATTTTACTTATTTTGTCCGCTCTTAATAAGCCTTAACAATTAGCAGTATCTTTAATTACCTTCTCGTTTATTGGCGAGACAATAAATGGTAATGATACAATACAAATAGGAACAAGAGCTGTTAATGTAATCAAAACCAGATTACAAGAAATTAAAACAACTTAATTTGTTCTGTGATGTAAACAATGTTGAATGATCCAATTTAAATTACTGCTGTGTTTCCTGTGAAATTTTCGGGAAAATATTATTTAAAATTATCCATTGGATAGTTCCAGTGATTAATGCTTTAAAAGAAACAAACAATATTATTAGCATAGATGTCATTTCTCTCTTTCTCTCATCTTCATGTATTGCGATTGCATTATCAGCTATGAAGCCTAATGGCTAATTGTTGTATGGCGTTCATAATGTCGATGTCATCTTTGGGAATGCCATTGTTACCTATCCCCTCAGTACACCAGTCACCACGTACAACATCCGTGGGAGAAAAATAAATGAATATAATTTAACATATTTCTTACTATATTATTTTTTAATACTTTCATGGCAGGCCATGCCAGTCGTGCTCTGTTGCGACGATGCTGCTCCGTTTGGCTATTTTTATAGCTTTTGACACTGACGTGCGTTGACAACTTCATACAATTTCTACGTAGTTTTGCATTGATCCGTCGCGGAGGAATGGGGCTCTAAGTGTATATATAAACAAGAAATGGAAATTGAGAAATCAAAACGCTTAAAACATTTCGAAGCAACATTATAGTTTAATAATGAAGAAACAAACTAAATTATCGTTATAATTTGATACTGAGCTGTTGTTTATTGCAAATTGGTATCCAGTAATCAATTTATGAGCTGATTAAATTCGGCCTGAACTGGCATTGGCGTGGCAGTATGAATATAGGTAATTGCTTTGAACCACAAACAATATCGCGTGAATTTTATATGTACAGAGCAAATTGTCTAGGCAACACTTGAACATTTTTGAAAGTTAGTTTTCGGGACATTTTAGTTATAAAAAATGTATATTTATGATTGAAACATATGTTTTTTCTATTATATTTATATTGATTCTTCTATCTCCAATTTATCGTTGACAAATGTTGTGATTCCTGTCAATTGGTGTACAGCTATACATGTACTTTATGCGGCGTTCACGATAAATCGGCAATTAATGTTGGTAACTTGAAGTCGACTGTACATAATTATTTTAAAAATATAAGTTTTTGTACAGGCATTTAATCTTACATCTTTTCAGAAGTATAAAATAAAATGTAGACAACAAAAATGTGACATGAATTTTTATTTTTATTGACTGTAAGATCTCATTCAAGATTTTCAATATTAATTCAGTATAGTTATAGTTATAGTTTCCTATTTTGAGAAATAATCCAGCTTTTTACACTTAAAACATGCAACATGATTCTGATTTAAGGAATGCATTTGGTAATATGATTACTTATTCCAAGGCCTTACTGAAAATAACATGAAGCAAAACATTTCACACAAAATGGCATATAATTTATCAAGCGAAATTATATGCGCTATTTTACCTTATATTACTTTATTTATTACGTTAGTTGAAATATGCGATGAATTAGTAATACATACAAAGCTAAAATGATTTGCAAAATTTTCAAATAGAATTATTAAAGAAACCACTGCAATGTAAAAAAATAATAACTTTTTAATATTATTCTTCATTGTAAATTATCTAAACATACTACTTTTTAAACAAAATAATAAATTTTAATAAAATAAAAAAGCCTTCGTTCTTCAAAATCAGTGGAAGTTTTAGGCATCTTTAAGTTAATGTATTTATTGTTTTTCTTTATAAATTGTATTTATAAAAAATAATAAAAGTCCTCTGCATCTGTTTCCAAATTTTAACAAATATTTTACTTGAGACGTAGCATATTATTTTATTTGACGATCTCGGTGGCGCAGTGGTAAAGTTCTTGCCACTGAACCGAGAGGTCCCGGGTTCGATCCCCGGTTGGGTCATGATGGAAAATGATCTTTTTCTGATTGGCCCGGGTCTTGGATGTTTATCTATATATGTATTCGTTATAAAATATAGTATCGTTGAGTTAGTATCCCATAACACGAGTCTCGAACTTACTTTGGGGCTAGCTCAATCTGTGTGATTTGTCCTGATATATTTATTCATTTATTATACCATCTAAATCCTTAGCATAGAACTCAAGGTTCTTGTATTCTACTTCCATTAATATCACAACAATATTTACCTGCATCGTCGATTTCGTGTTCTGCAGAAATTCAGGATATCGCATTTCAAATTGAAATTTGAGGCGAGGCTAATTAAATTCCCCTACATTGTAGTCTACTTCAACTCACGTATGTGTTAGTGACATGTCTGATGAGATTTTTATCTGCTCTGCACATGGCCAAGGCTTTTCCGAAGCAAATAAATTCGTACACGATGATGTGACTACGAATTAATTAAGTCACCACCATAATCTGGAAAGTACGAACAAAAAACTTATTAGAATATCTATTGAGTAAATTATTATATTATATAAAGATAAATTTATATTTCTCAACATATATCTATAGACATATGAAGGGTACGGTAGGTACCTACGGTATTGGTTATGGTATATATATATACCATAACCAATATAATATATATCATCTGGGCGATAACGTTTATACTCAGTTTATACTCCCATTATGTCTATAGTCATTTATCTTTAATTACTTATATAGTATTTTTCAATCACTTGAACAACCTAGGATACACCGTTATGGTACCGGGACGTGCGACAAGGACCAACCCGAAACGGCAAGTCAGAAAGATGAAAAAGCATTTCTCAACCTATATATATTGATCCTTTTAAGTACAAAGAATATACATCATTCTTCAATATCTCTTTGAAATAAACGCTGTTTGTTGTTGCTAGCTCCGATAGCGCTAAAATCGCAAATCACGGATGCCAAATTTAGAACGCTGTCTGCTTTAGCACAAATGTCATGCACATATCATTATTACCTGGGGATTCCAACAGTACGTAACTTAGCAGAAATATGACGGGATCGATCGGATGTCAAATGACTTGTTCATTTTGAAACAAGCGGATTCGTAACAAACATGTTTGCTGGAATTTCTATGTAACATTTTTCTTTATGATTTGTCGGGGAAAGAGAAAAAGTTATTACGTTCCAATTTTAAAATCGGGAAATCGAGTTTTATGAAATATATTTAAAACCATCTTTTATACATACTTCGCCCTGATTAGCTTAACTTTGTCCATGTCACAATTTGTAAAAATGATTTTACATAACCAATAAATCATGTAGATAAGTTGAAAACACTGAAAAACTTAAAATATGGATGGCTAGGGGTTACGATGGCAAACATCCAAAACCACGAATACCACAATGGACCTACACAGACCTTGTCACATAAATTATCTCCTGGAAGCGACTACACAATACGTTCCATTACATGGAACTAATGCATTTGATCGCCGATACTAGGTTCGATTAATGCAGGAACTCCATCAATATAATATATTGACATATTATGTAAATTTACTTATTATGTAAATTCCTGTGCTATAATATCTTCAACGCGTGACAAAATGGGTGGCTTAATTATTATTGTTCTATTGCAGTATATAAGATTAAATGTTGGAAAACCAAACCAGTTTGCAAATGTCCGGATGACTTAAAAAATACCTGGGTTCTATACAGAAATCTCCACCTATGGTACTTCAGGATTGTTGTACCGAAGATAGATAGACGTAAATAGAGATTTCTATGTCTAAGTTAAAGGAAATAATATCTTCATTAAAGCTGTGTGAAAGTAGATTGAATGCTTGACTTACTATTACTTTGATAGTTTTTTTACAGAAATAGATAATTTAAAGATGGGTCGTTCGGCTTGTTACTGGTGAAGCGTGATAAACTTACTAACGTCTAACTTCAGAACTTTTGATTTGTTTTACTACCTATATTATCTTATGTCATTGAGATTGAGGTGGACATTTATAGAGGCCGCGCGAATTTGTCCGATGGAGTCCAAGCCTTATCATCATTGATGATAATTTATGCCAAATTTAGGCCTGTTTAATAAGTAGCGAATATCGGAATAACCATAAATTCAGATTAGTTAGATTGATTTGAACTGTGAGGAATTTAAATTAATTACTATGGTTTGATCATGAAATTAGTTCACTGGTTTTGGAATGGTATTAGTAGAGAGAAAGCTTAAACCAGTGATTTGATAAAGTATTATCTATCTATATCTATATTACTATGCTACATTCCTTGTAAACACAACTTTTTAAATAAGCCAGAGTGATGTTAAACTTCTGCCCTTTTTAATAAATAAGCGACGCGTAATTATATAAGCAGTTACGATATCCTTTAGTAACATATTCATGGATCATTCATGAATTCATTTTTTTGCGCTGAAAGAAACGAAAAGACATTAAATTATTACCAAATACTTCTCAAATTTTACAATTATAAAAAATTCGTATTGTTCGTTATTAAACCAAAAGTGATTTTAGTTGTCGTTAAATGTTCATATCAAAGTTAAATTACTTGGTAATTTCACTCGAGCCAGCACCAAAATCTCTGAGGCAGAAGTTTATTGTACGGCGAGCATTTCTCGCGTCTACAAATTGTTTGTTTATTTCGCATCCTTTCTTCAATGTAAGCCTGTATTTCAGTTCCCTCGCTTCGTTCGGTGCAATCGTAAACTACATACAATATTTACACACTTCAGTGCAAACACTTCAATGTATTTACTCGGAGCCAGGTGCTCGCAGGCATTGGCTTATTTCTACATGCAGGTTTTAGCTAATTTTGTTTCACTATTATTTTTACTAGAGAACCATTTCTGATTTTTTTTGCAGAGGAATATTTTTAAATCTACAAAGGGACTTTCAAATATTCATAATATAATATGGTAATATTCTTTACGTTACGTTTAAATAACATGATTATCGTACCTTTGTCATATTTGTTACGTGATCCAATTTAATAAAAATATTTTCACATATTTTATATGATTATTTCAGGCGAAACCTTTGTCAGCAGGAAAATTGATTACGAAGCTACAGTGCTTTAAAAATGACGAACTTTACAACGGCCAACAAGATACTAGATAAATCAAACAAAGCAGATTTATGCGGTTTCAGCCATCAATTATATCTCCTTTCTCATAATCTTAATTTGGATTCTTAATTATGAACCCATGGGATTCTGAAATTTTGTAGATTCAGCTATGATTTCACGACCAGCTCTACCTTTTTGGGATTTTACTACCCTCTCTGGCCATGCTGTTAATCGTTTTAACAAAATATTTAATCGTGTAAAGCTGGCATAGCTGGTCAAAATTGCATGAACAAATAACGATAAACAGTTTATTATTATTATTTGTTCGTGCAATTTTGAAAAAGGAGTCAACCGGGGACACATTTCTAAAAGTTTTAAAAGCATAACTCCACAATTACACCAACTTTCAGTGAATACCCTTGCAATAACATGAATTCGTGATGTAGTTTTTACAATTGGGGCTCCACGTGGCGACCTACAGATCCGGATAAGGCGATGAGAATTTATTGCGAGGTCGACCTCTTCAACCATATCTGATTCACTGAGGGACGGACTCCACTCCGATGTAATACTTTTGTCCTATTTTATCTATGCTCCTTTCTTTAAATTGTGCATTTTGGCCTTCGTTCGAAAGTTTCTAAACAAAGGATATATTTTTGCGGAGAGCATAAAAAATTACAGACTTTTTTGTTTTTTAATTTTGAATTTATATCCAACCAGACTACAGTGAAGGATATGAATGATACATTTGGATATTGTGTATATCCATTTAGGATTTTGATCTTGTATTTTGAAAGAGAATAAACCTCTTATTCATAGAAAAGTCAAAGCATGCAAGCTAATGTATGTTTTGTCTCATTCTGTCAATACGAATAGATATTGTAAAGACCGATAGTGACCAACTTCACTATTTAATGAATGAAAAGGTAAATCTTTAATAACATTATTGTTGTACCTTTGTCATATGTATTTCGTGATCCAATCAAATGTAAATATTTTCACAAAAACCAATGCCCTAATAATTTTCTATAATGATTTAAGACGAAACATTTGTTAGCAGGAAAACTTATTCATAGTGCTGTAAAAATGATGAACATAAAACGGCCATCACGATACTAGATAGTGTAGATGGAGCAAGCATCAATATATTAAATAGTCGCATATAAAATATAGCCTTCGGCGCGTAAATTAAATTATTTTGACTCAATAAATGTATATAAACATTTTGTATAATATGTGTACAAACTCTTATGGCACAAGTAGGATACGAACCTGAGACCTTTCTATCCTCAGGCGGCTTGCTTTACTTAATAGATTCAAATAAATAAATCATATAAATTTCTCGTCTAGTACGTTTCGGAAATAGGTCCTTGATCGTAATGTATTATGGAGGAATGATGTAGCAACACACGCGATAGTTTGTTTGCGGTAAGTAAGCGATTGATTTACGATATAATAACTCTGACATTATATAACTTGTGGGTTGGACCGAATCGATTGGCCCTGTTTTCTATAAAAAGTAACACAATGACGGAGTTTAATTGACGTTACAACTTGTTTGTGTCGTTTACAAAATTGTATATGGAGACTATCGTATATATCGCTTATTATGTTTTCTTTCTAGTCGATTTTTCTTTTCGGCCAGTGCCGTTAAAAGTTAAATTTTTCGTCACGGTACTTCCATTACAAAACTAATAAAGGAATTATCTTCTTTATTCTTAGGCTCATTGTTATACAGCCACATGACTGATGCTCCAACGTCTGTGCGTCTCGCCGTTTCGTAAACAACTGAGTGCTTGCTCGCAGCGCTATGACTTATATCACAGTAGTGGAGAAGAAGTGAATATAGGCATACACTACAGGTGGGTTGCACCGTCAACTTTGACGTTAATTTTAACGTGCACAGAAAAACGCAAATCACGCCATTTTGTCTAAACGTCTAAGTTATAAGATCGGCGCGCCGGTTAAAATCAACGTCAAATTTGACGGCGCAACTCACTCTTAGATTTATAATTAGAATAATATTTATAATTAGAGTGGGTTACACCAGTCACTTTTGACATTTACTTTAACATGTGCACCACCGTTGTCTAAAAAAATGGCACTTTACATTTTTCTACGCAGGTTAAAGCTAATATAAAAGATAACAGATACAACTCACTCTTTTTTTAGATTTTTTAACATTAGTAAAACCTGAACGAAATGTTTTCACTAATTACGGAATCTGGGATAAGAATTGGGATAAGAAACAAATATTATTAAAATCGTATCACGTCCTTTTTGATATGAGACTCGAATACACGTTAGGCAAATTTTCGGTTTTAAACGGGACAGTCAAATATATCATTATAACTTATCAGATTTGTAAATAACAATGCTCTTCTTTTTCTTAATGGTTGAATTACTGTTGTCGTGTTTTTGTTGTCGCCAATTTTTATTATTTTTGTATAGACAAATATGATTATTATTTTTTATACCATTTACAATCGTTTCGCACTACCCAAATATCGCTTTTTCGTACCCGTAGCTTTCGTTTCTATTTATTTATATCTGAGCGTGCTCTCGGTTGCAATGGCAGTAGTTATACGCCGAAAAATCGGAGTCAGCTTAAACCTCATTTTGTAGAGGTGTGTGAGACACCCCTGGTATTACAGGCGTCCACAGGCTGCGGTGACCGACCACTTTCCGTTAGTTAGGCCCCATGCCTTTTCGCTTGCTCAGTAGTATAAAAAAAATTTGGCTGTAATTTCGCGACCGGCCTCCTGACGTTGAGAAACTCTGTTTGAGAATGCCCTTAGGCTGCCCTTAACATCCACGAGAAGATTAGTCGTATTCTAGGACGAAAACCAAATACACCAACCCACAGCCATATCTTGTCTAATATTTGAATATACAACGAGACAGAAGATATCCTTATGACATTACAGATATGTTAATGACAATACCCTTCCATAGACATCAAATGCCAGTTTAGAATACTCAATTGGCGTTGTAAATCTTGTATCCTATAATTACACTATAAATCACTTCGAGCTAAATCGGAAACGACCCCGGCATTAGCAAGGGACGTAAACTTTATCGTTAGATGCTTGAGTTAATTTCTATTGAGTCAAGTTTAAAATCGATCTCCTTCTTTTAACTTTACGATGTCAACTTGTACTAGAGGTATTTGAAGAATTAAACATAGTAATTATTATTCATATGTATGTATTAATGGTAAATAACCTTTGGGTGTTATTAATTACATTCAGAAATAAAATTTTTACTCATACATTGTTGTTTTAACATATTATCTTTATGGGTGAGTTGCACCAGTCAACCAACATACGCAAAGTAAAGTACGCCATTTTGTCTCAGCGGCGCACAGGTTGGAGTCGACGGTGCAACCCACTCTTAATGTTTTCCTTTCAATGCTTCCTCATTCTTAATTATCATGTTACAATACATATCAAACATAATTTCTTTGCATTTTTTAAACATCAGAGAACAAAAGTTGCTATTGGTGTTTTTTTTCACAATGGAAGTGGTTCAGAAAAATGGCGATTTTAAATTGAAGACAGTATACAAATTTCATTTTGAGTATGAAGGAAATTTTAGACACCGATAACTCCAACTTCAGTTTGAAACTAAACCGAATCTGAGCCATCGAGGATATGAATCACCAGCTAAACCTAACTAGTTCGTCGACAGTGTTCGATGGTTAGCTGTCAGTGTTAAATGGTTAACCATACGATGGATCAGTTTCCGAGCCGAAGTTGAGGTGGGATATGTGTCAGCCATTTTATCTGGGAATCACCTAAGGATTATAAATGAGAAAAAGAAAAATGATTTTAAATCGTCATGTTTGTTCCGAGGAATCTAGAATAAAGCTAACTTAGTTAAAACTTATTAGCTAAAGACATTATCTGAGCCAAGAATCTTGAAAC
The DNA here is from genome assembly GCF_027563975.2 of Plodia interpunctella. Lineage (NCBI taxonomy): Eukaryota > Metazoa > Arthropoda > Insecta > Lepidoptera > Pyralidae > Plodia > Plodia interpunctella. The sequence continues at coordinate 5,371,015 of NC_071308.1, read as the reverse complement.
TCGAAGGCTTTGTTTAGCTAGACAGGAAGGTTTTTGTTGTTGATATCTTATTGTCTGTGAAGATAATTCCAAAATAACTCTTTATTGATTTTAACAGCCAACGTGGGTGGAGAAGTCACTAATACATTCTATGTTTTCTTTTGCTCCTGGACAAATAATGGAGTCCCTATAAGTCATCCTATTAATATTATAAATGCAAAAGTTTATGAGGATGTATGTGTATGTTTGTTACTCTTTCACGCAAAATGTACTGAATGGATTGTTTTGATTTTTGGTAGCCTGGAATAGGGTACATAGCGTACTTTTTATTCCGAGATTTCCACGGGAGCTAAGCAGCCAGTATAATAGCCAGTATATAATATCTATAGCTCATTTCAATAAACCCAATTTTATATTCAAAATACAAAAGCATCAAAGATTACACAAATAGATACGAAAAATTAAAGGAATTACTTATTTTCTTGGATTTAGAGTGGATACTTAATGCCTCGCTGGAGACTTTCATCTTAACGAAAATTTAAGAGCCTTTTCAACATTTTTATTTAAAAGTTAAAAGTTAAACATAGCTTTGATATTCGACATTTACATGATGTTTCAAACACCAAAATAAATTTTATCAACAATTTTGTTACAATTTCTCTGTAACCAAGATTATAACTTACCCTAACATTACACAAAATTATGGTTGTTGTGTTACCATTACAATCTTATAGTATCGGGCATATATGTGACCCCCACTTAAATACAAGTGAACCCTCAAATTGAAAGACCCATGTCACAATGCAAACACGTATAATTCCATTCGGACCTAACTTCCCATATCACTTTCCACATTTTAAGCAAAAAATGCGGAGGTTATGCAAAAGGCTTAGCCGGTTTAACACAATGTACGATATTTTCCAAAGGATTTAACAAAATGGCTACCTTAGAGAGCATCGCAATTTAGGGATCAAGGACCGGCAGATTTCTCAACCCTATTTATTTTTTAAAACGATGCTATTTTTTTTTCTTTTAATATAATTTACTGAAATGAATATGTTACGAAGGAATAAATCTGTTCATTTATGTAACCAAGAGTCGTTAGTTGGTAGTATCTATTGCAGACAATTTCTGACCCCAAGCAAGAGTGTAGCAATGGTTTGCATACAAGAAATGCAGCCTGCCTGCGATAATGCGCAGGATACTGATGTTACTATATTCCACATCCTGTGCACCAGTGATACACATATTTTTTTTGTATAATTGTGTAAAAACAATCTCGTGAATCCGCGAATATCCTTGATAAATGAAGCGTGGCAACCCTAGCAGTATCCAGAACGTATTGGCTGAATTATTATGTTCAATCAATTATTTTGTGGGAAAGGTTAACAACGCGCATATACAACATTTTAGTCGACACTCGTTTCATATTTATATTTTCGATGAGATACAATTTGATGAAATTGTTATATATAATTGGTGTGTTGACGCGGACATGCGGGTTTTAACATATTAATATTATTGATTGCAATTTAATTAGAATAGTTGAATTTGGTACGTGCGGATTAGTAAATATGGTGAAATATTGTAGTGTAACCCAATAGGTATGAATTCCTTATTATGTAGAATATTGCAAGCAAATTTTTTATTCACTGCACATTTTTTAACAACATCATCGGTGCATGGAATATAAAAATACCTAAGAGAAATAATCAGTGAAACAAGAACAAAACATTTCGTCAGAAGTTCGATTAGCTTCACCCAATTTGTTTGGGAAGCCAAATTTTTTTGTCACATTTTGACATTGAATTATTGAATACTAACTCAGTTTTATTTCATCATCCGTATCAGTTCAGAAGACTTGAAAAATGCTCAAAAAGTTTAATAAAAAAATTACCCTGTAGAAATTTATTGGGTTAATATAGATAAAAGTAAAACTTGTTCTCAGAATTTCAAGCCTGAATTTTGCAGGTGAAACATTAGCTAAATAGATAATTTTCCCAACAATTGTTTATACTTACATAAAAAATAATAGTTTTAATCTGGCTAGCGGCGCGGTTCAAGTGATAAGCGTTAAGCGCACTTTAAAACTTTTTTAATACACATATTAAGTGCGCATAGTAAACACTTAAATAATATTATTGCCCATACCTAAATGAACCTAGTACCTACATAAATATAATGCCAACAAATCTTTGTTCAATTAAAGTCATGTGGACATCTCACGCTAAATGTTCTTAAATTGAAATAATTCTGAAGGCCGGGAAGCTCAAAGTGAAGACTGAACAATTTTTTAAACTCAGTTTTTGAACTATTACCTTAAGACCCATTACACAAGACATCCTAGTGTACAGTCACGGTGAGCGCGCGACATTCCATTTGGCGTGTTTATTACGACCAATTGATAATGACGAGGCGCGCTGCTAATACTGGCCGGAAATAACGTTATTTTTCCAAGTTTGTTTCTTAATTTGAATTTGAAATTGTCGTGGAAAAAAATAAAATCAAGAATCAAATTGGAAAACATAATGTTAATTAATCGAAATAGTAACGAAACCATGGATTAATTCATTACTTTCACTCAAAGATTGCAAAATTTTAAATTGCATATTTTTTAACACCTAATGATTTGTACTGTTTTTAATTTAATGGCTTCACCAACTACTCTATTACATAGGCGTTAAGAATTATCTTCACGATATTTGAGCAATTAATTGCCTTACTTCGGGCTCACGGCTAACGAGGTAACTGATTGGCGGGCGCTATCTGATATGGGAATTGGTTAAGTAATGGCTTATGAGTAGTTTCGCAATGAAAGGGATCTGAGATACTCAGCAAACAACCTGTTATAGCTTAATGAATAGGGTGTTTAAATGTCGTATGACAAAATTATGACTACGCACATAGACAATCGGAAAATATGGTTTGTTTATTTATGAAGTTATTATATATTCTATTTAAACTATCTCACTAAAATCATATTAGTTCATTGCTCCGTTGTGACTTGAGGGTGGAACAAACACTTTCATATTTTTTATACTCGGTATGAATTTCTATAAATTTCCACTTGGAAGTTGCATCTACCAAAATTCCATTTCCTATAGTACTCTAGGAATGTTATTTTACTCTAATCTAGTGAATGGAAAGCTTTATTATTCTAATTGTTGATTTTCGCCTTCCATTATTAGAATAACAATGCAGAAGCCATTTACGTGTGAAGAGACTACAAAGGCGATATAATTTATTACAGTGTAAAATCGATATCATTTATGAAGTATAATTAGTATACAGACGATAATAAAACTTCGAAAACGTATTCTATTTACTGCTAAAGCTTATGTAAAATGTTCTAATTTCAAATATTCGCATTATTTTGTAAAAAATGCTGGCGTATACAAAAAAGAACAAGTAGTCAATCAATACCTGACGATTGGTTGGCTTTTTTTTCTTTTTTCTTTGTATTAGTCGCCAGCATTTATATTTTTTCTGCCATTCGCAGTAAATGTTTCCGCAAATCAATATTCATCTTGACTATTGAAATTCTATGATGAAAATAGGACTAGCTACACAATATTTTGTATTATGTATTAATAATAGTATCAATCTATCATATGAATGTTTGGATAGAAATGATGTTCGCATAAGACTATCTCAAATTCTCATTGAACGTACGAGTTTCAAATTCACAAATGTCATCACTACACCGATCTTTAAAGTGTAGCCACACAATCGCAAAATTCTTCGCGACATCACGTCTGAGACGATGACAAACGTTGGAACTAAGTCAAGGTCGAACTACGGAGGTCACGTAAGTTTATGCGTAGTACAAATCAAGGTTGGCAGTTCATTTTGTCAATGAGATAGCATTCTTTGGGCGGGTAGAGGACCATTTTTCTTCAGTTCACCTCCGGGTGGTGCGATAGTGTCGTTTGCATGTCCTTCCGACTCCCTAAGGGCATATCGTATGATAAATTGGAAAAGACTGTTTTGATTTTCGCATGCAATTTTTTTTCAATTATACATAAATCAATTTTGTTTGGTAATAATGCAAAAGTTTTGGTATGTAATAATTTCGCTAGATTGAACAATGGTTTCGTTCGTGTAAAACATTTTCGTTAAGTACCTACTCCTCAAGGTTTCGCTTTGAGATGAGATATCATCTCGTCTCTGATTTTATCAAAATCGACCCAGTAGTTTGAGTTTATTCATTACAAGTTACTTTAAAAATCTTTGTTATATTTCTCTTTATAACATTAGTATTTTAAAAATATCTCTTCGATAGATCGAAAATTTCTTTCTATAGAATGATTTAAATTATACGTTACGATAACAATATAATTAAGGTAAGCCTTAATGTACAATCTAGCAGTATCTTATAGCCGGATCCGCTGCGCCATGTTTTGAACGTAACATTTGTTCAAAAACATAAAAAGGGGCGCAGCCGAAGGTGTTTTACAACGATAAAATTATGTTTTTGAACAATATTCTGTTCAAAACATGGCGCAGCGGACCCGCCTTAACAGAAACAAAAACCGAACTATAATAATCTGCTTTCTAACACAGGTTTCTTGGCGTTATATTTTGTAACCTTATAAAGGTACAAGGGATCTAATCCCTTGGTAAACACTAGCCTAAAATACTTCTAAGAGCCTATCGATCATCCCTTGCTTTCATAATAAACAAAGGATAGAAAAACTTTATTTAGGGTAGTACTTACCTACTCAACGTACGTACACAGACCGTTAAAGTGACGTGTTTTGGCATAATTTGGTACATCGGTCTATATATAAAACTCTTGCATTACTGACTGACAACGCACAGCCGAAACTATTGGGTGTAGAAACCTGAAATTTGGTGTGTAGGTTCCTAGGACAGTGTAGGGGAGCACTAAGAAATGATTTCCTGAAATTCCTACGGGAACAGGATTTTTAGTCACATACGAAGTTGTGGGCAAAAGCTAGTTAATTATACACTTAAAATACTTTTTAAGCTAGACTGCGGTCAGACAGACGCACATAGCGAAACTAAAGGTTCCTTGTCTGTAGGACTACAGAACCCTAAAAATAGGTCACAATAAAAAAAAAACATTAAAATAGAAGTGCATTTCAAAATTTTAAAAACCATAAAAGCCAAACGTAATAGGCTCAACCGAGCCATTGAAAGTGGCGCAAGTAATCTCTTTATTTCCTGCACAACTGCATTTCCAATTTTCCGACGGAAAATAAAACATTCAATTTCTCTTTTAGCAAGATTACCGTCAAGTTTTTAGCTCGACATGATGTTAAGGGAAAAGCTCGCGATTATGTTTTTTTATAACTATTAATACATAAATTTATTTTAAGCAATTTCACAGTCAACACGTCAAGTTACACTATGGGCCTGCACTTAATTAATATTTTTATAGGATGATTAAATTACAAGTTTATTTGTTAGACACAAATCAAAATAAACTAAATAAACAAATTAAAATAAAACGTTCAATATTCATTTCCCTACAACTTTTGAATGGCTGAACCGATTTTAATCAAACATATCTTAGAACCACCGCATAATGATTAGCTATCAAATAAAAAAAAACCGCATCCAAATCGGTTCACCCGTTAATGAGCTATGGTGCCACGTAGACAGACACACTCAACGGTCAAAATTATCACGAGGGCTGATATATATTTTTGCGTCGGGGGTTGAAAATATATTCTATCTTTTAAGCCAAGAAGTCACTAGTGAATGGGGTCTATTTGTTTTGAAAGGAATAGGACTAAGAAGAAGAAATAACTAGATAATACTAAATGCATGTGATTTGCCACTCAGTCTGTTTATGTATTGATATGGGAATTTTCCCATTTTAATAGATTGTTGAGGGAGAAAACATTATGTCTATAATTTTTTATAAACAATGTTTTCTCACTCAACAATCTATTTCATAATAGAATAACAATTCCAAAAAAAAAACAATTTTACCATTGTGCCACGAACCAAAATATTATGGAAACTCAACGGAAATGAAAAATAAAAAATAATTATGGAAACAAAAGAGTCGTAATTATAATATTTGATTTAAAGAATCGAAACGGAATTACACTGTTGTTCAAATTAAGATGTAAATAATTATTCTACCGTATATAATATGAAAGAAACAAACAGAATACAATAATGAAACGACATTCATTGGAAAATAAACGTAAAATCTATTGTTTTGGATTCGCCTTCGCACTCGCACCTCACAGAAACCTTTGTATACGTATAGTCTCACGCCGATCTATCATTCATTTGAAATTCATCCCTATTTCCGTGGCATAAAGAATATTATAGAGTAACATGATAACCGGTCGACTTGTACAGTAAACTGCAGATCCTGTTATCCTGAAGAAATCTTTATACAGTGGCGAAAATAGTAACGTCTTAAAATTTGCAAACAAGGAAGTCTTTTACTTAATATTTCACAGCATGTCCAACACTATTTCAAGCTGATCTGGGCGCAAACGAAAAAAGAGCCAGCTGCTTCTACTTCCGAACAAATTGTAAATATCAATCAAGGAAAAAGACGATTATCTAGAGATTTTTTCATAGACTACTTCCAGTCGTTATTTAATCTCAATTCCACCAATCTTCGAGTTTCGCAATTCTTGGCTCTGTCTACCCGGTAAGACATAAAGACGTGACTACATGAAATACACCCAACGAAGAAAATGAAATGACTAGATTATTCAATTACCATATTCATTATATTATTTTGCAAATGCTTTTGAAGATAAGGGTAAAAATAGATTTTTATTCGCCAATAATATAAAGGACAAATTATGACTTCAGCATTAACTTAATTACATAATGATACACTCATGTAAATTACCATTTGTACAAAAAAAATTGCTAATTCGCTTGTAGTAATTACATTAACAGGAAATAATAAATTACTTGTATTTTGGCGGTAATATTTAATATTCATATTAATTTATTTGCCAACTTATGTACAATTGATGATCTTAAAATATTGACAAATTTTTGTTTTTATGTCAATTCGAAGACCCTTATATAAATGCCTGTGAAAAAAATTACTGTGATAATGACAATGACTTTCCAACTAACTTTCAATCTTCGTATAATGATCCAGATGCATTGTTACAGTCTATTGATCAACATAATGATCCTAAATAAATCTACTTTACCTATATTGTACATATTATTTACAAATTATCTGACCTTGTCCACATTCTAACTTAGTTACGTTTTACAGGTATTGCAAATAAACAACGTCTCATATACTAACATATCATAGCATTTATATGTTACAAAATCATCTTATCAATTATATGTATAATTTGTTGAATATTTTATTAAATATGTTTATGTGAAAAAGAAGAGAGAAGTTTGTATTAGTAACGAAATACATTTTAGCATTTATTTAATTTTCTATTGGCGCTTTACTATTTCAGTATAACCTTATGACTATTATGAAAAAAAAATGCAATAGTCTATGGTTTTATATTAATAGCGAGTCCTAAAAGCCTTACCGGGATAAATGGGGGATTATATCCTCGTAAACTGCAAAGACGCGATACCCTGGGGTACAATTGTTTCCATGGTTTGATTGCTTCTTCATTTTTACGTTAGGCATGAGAGAAATTAGTCCCTAGTGGGTAATCATTAAATCTATATTGTCGTATCTATACTAATATTATATATGTAGTGTGTAGTAGTGTTCAGTTCAGTTTCAGATCCTTATACAAGCTGCAAATAGCCTTCACAATTAGCAGTAGTAACGATTTGTGACGAATACCATACTATGCAGCTGTTATTCAGAGTTATAGCACACTATTCCATTTGCTAATAGGACTTCCGACCGTTTACGTCACAGTTAAAGCTATACTAGTGTCGTAGTTTGCTAAAAGACATTTAGTTAATTCTCTACCAGTCAGCTGTAGAATTATAGAATTTTAACTGTCTTTGTGTATGTCTGAGGTTAATTTGCTCTTTGTTAAGTTTTATCTAAACTTATGATCTTATAAAACCTCAAGTTTAGATTGAACCATAACCATTTATATAACAGACCGTTCCAGTTTCGCACGAGTTAAACCATAATAAATGACAAACAACTATATTTTTGTCAGAAATCACACTATATATTGGTGAAAATCGTACGAAAATCCGTTTGGTAGTTTTCGAGTTTATTGCGTTCAAGTAGGCAGACCCGTAACGGGGACTTTTTTATAATATGTAAGGAAATAGAAATGCTAACTTTTACTTTGCTATTGCAGAAAAAATAAATGAAGTGAGAGTTAACTTAGTTTAATTTAATTATGTTTATTTAGTTTAATTTTAATTATAATTTCGTAGTGGGAGTTATGAAACTAAAAGCAGAAATGTCTCTAAAAGATAATTATCCAATTGGCTGCGCCAACCAATTCTTCAAATTATTTTTAATTTGAGAAAAGTAAAAAAAGTTTTGTTATGTGATTAATATGAACACATAGCATCGTATAGTATTTAGGGTACCGAAAAAGCATAATGGGAGAATGGCATCTGATGCTGGTAGTTCACTATCGACGAACTCAGAGAGATACATTGCATAGTTTGTATGAGAGCTTATATTTACCCCAAGGAAAAGCCAGTCGAATCCGCCAAAGTTTAATGGATTTTGAAGTTTGATGGATGGATTATTTGCCGATTATGTAAAGCCGGAGTGGGCCAAAATAGTACGAGGTAATTTTATAAGTAACTTTTTTATAATAAATATTTATTCCATTCTTTCAAGTGCATTTTTTTCGTTTTCAAAAATGACATACGTTGCGTATAGGGTCTATATTTAACAAAATAGGTATCCAATTAAAAATCAGGATATTTATTAAAGAAATCATAACGGGTAGTCTCAAAGTGATAGCAATTACAGAGACATTCTTTAGGTCCTTCATTAATCCCAGCACTACGCCGTATCTGATCCTAACGATTGTGTGCTCATTCAATGGGGGATACCTATTTTCTCGGTGGAGTAATAGTTACAACTGTTTTTAATTTGTCTAGGATTTTCTCAACGTGGTTGCAACAAATGTGTCAGGATATAGGAAGACAAAAGGGGAGGCCTTTGGCCAGCAGTGGGACACAAAATACAGGCTATTAAAAATGTTTTCTTTAGTAAGAAGTGTATAGGCTTTTACTAGAATATGGGTACAGCATGTCAAGTTGCCCTGAATAGATGTATATGCCGCAGTAATAGGGGCGAATTTGCAATTAATTTGAACGTCATTGTCTTGTAAAAAAAGGAGCCTAGATAATCCGAACCATTAACGTAAGTTGATCAGTATTATTTATAAACTGCATTGTTTTCACAATCTTTCAGATCTTGCGCGGTCCAATCGTACTGCGATCCTATCGTTATTCAATTGTTTTTATTATCTCCAGGATCAAATTAATCTACCCGCCACGCTTGTGTTTGTAATTAAATCCAGACAAAAGTATATACGAAAAGCAAATAATTGTACGTACAAATTTTAATTATAAGCTTTGTTTACAGCTCACATAGGTATTAAAAATATACAGTTTTTTTACGTAAACAAACCAAATACAATGATAACAAAAACAAATGTTGCTCATTAACCTCAGACCTCGCAAACAAGGAAATTATAAGATTAAACTCCAAATTAAGGAAAAATTATGAACAGGCCACATCAGTGTCTCACGCAATTCTCCTATCCTTAATGAAATATTAATCCCATGAAGTAGAAAAACGAGTATTAAGAATAGGGATATGCATAGTTTGCATAGATAGGTCCTTATGAATACAATTATAAGTTTACTTATAGCTGTGACAATGTATTTAATCTTTTGCTCAAAGATGGGTTTATGCTTAGTATTTTCACATGTAAATCAAATTCTGAGCAGCTGAATTTTTAGGAAGATATTGTGAATATATTACTCGTCGGTATAAATCCATATAGCAAAATAAAAATGGTAAAAATGTATTATAGTATTTAGAGCAACAAACAACTCCACTGATTTTGAAAAAAAAAACATATAACATAAAAATAAATAAATATGAAATTAAATTAGTCATTAGCTTCATACACAATTGGTTTTGAGCCAATATGATTAGGAAAGAAATTACTTAAGACTTATTACTTAAGATAATACGTTAGTCATCTCACGACACGACGATACATAACGACACATAGAAAAGGTCAAGAAAAAAGCTAACAAATTATGAGGCAAAGAGTCAAACGCAAAGAGTAATGGGAATATTATTGCTAGCAACTCTAGAGTAACAATTGTAGGGTCACAATCATACACAACCGTTTGACTTCGCGCAGCAGGGGCGAGCTATACTTATTAATGGAAATAGCGCGGGTTCAGACGAAGTTGGCTTTCATAAGGATTACTTGGTTTATTAAACGTTTGATTTATTTTGTTGTTTTTGATTATATAATAATAAAAAGTAGGGGAGACCGGGTACAAAAGTAACATTTTGTACTTTCGGCTTGGTTACTGATTGGTTTTTATAATTTGGATAAAATCGAAGTTGGCATATATAAATTTCATTTATAGTCTTTAATTAGAGTATCGAATTATCTTGTTATTACAAAATTTGTAGGACTTACAAAGGTTTTAAAAAAAAAGGTCAGTTGTTACTTTCGACCACGCTGGCAGGTCGATAGTAACAAGCTGTGGGTCGAAAGTAACAGGACGAAGTGGTTTCTAATCAATATAAAACGATATCTTTAATCAACAAATTATTTATTAGAAAAATTTGTATTAATAACACAAATAAACTTATGCCTTTTTATGCTCAAAAAATAATAGTTAATGAAAACAAAACAATATTTTAACTCCTCGTTACAAATAATTCTAGTTTTGGTATTGAGATCAATTATTAGGTAGGCTTACTAATTGTACTTATTATTTCTAATCAGACCATTCATTATCAGTCTTCTATTCAGACTCGCAGTTATGGCACACATAATTTTCATCATCATTGACGCATTCAACATGTGACCACATTTTACATTCCATACATTGTGTCCATTGTTCATTTGGTCGGCTACTGCTAAAACTTTCTAGACAAACAAGACAGAAGCAATCTTCGTCATCAGATTTATTATTTTCTTTATCTTCCTTCCTTGTCTTCTTTCCTTTTCCCTTTCCTTTTGTGGATATAAATTTCCTCTTGCGTTTTTCAGTTTCGGCTTGTAAAACCGTCTTCTTGGCTTTGTTTCTTTGTTTGTACTCTTCTTCAATTGCATTTTTTTCAGGCGTGTCCGTCAATATTGCTGTCTTTCGCTTCTTACGTCCTTTATTCGTAGCAGTTCTCGGACCTGCTTGTGGCAAAGGTCGAAGATCTTTAGGAGTAAAATTAAACGATTGAGAAGAGTTGATTTGTTGTAATCCACTCGGTCCTGGAACTGGCGAGTGAGATCTTTGGTCGGAAGCTGGGGTAGTTAATGAAGAATTACCTTCAGCAGATAACGTGCCCGGTAAATCTTGAGCAGACTGTGATTTGCTCGACAAATTAATACTGTCTGTAAGCTGGTCACTCGATGTTGGAAGAACGTCTGCTGAAGTTTCTGAAGCAACTTCTTTTGTAGACGTTACATCAAAACTGGGCAATGGATCAGTTGGTGGAATTTCAATATTAATTTGTAATGGACGGTCAGTTACTGATGATGGTGCAAAGTCGACAGCAGTAAAAATATTTCTATTAAATGGGCTTATACCGGTACAGGTAAATCCGGCAATGGCATTTCTATCAGTTACAGAAAAAGGAAATGCTTCTCTAACAATCCCTGGAATGTAATGGATGGTCATTGTTTGGCCAGGATGATTTCGCATCCAGTTGTCTGTAGCGGTATTTATCATTTTCTTAAATGGTCCAAATACTGCTCTGTCCAGAGGTTGAAGTTTATGTGTGCAGTGAGGTGGAAACGACAACAATACTATACCATTCATTTTGCAGAAATCTAGAGCTAGGATCGATATATGCGAAGCATGATTATCAAGCAGTAACAAACATTTTTGCTCAACCGTTGGTTTTACTTGTTTTTTGAAATGTTCTAGAAATAGCAAAAATTCTGCTTCCTGCATCCATCCACTATTATTGCCAGCTCCAGCACATCCTACAGGACCTTCTCGTATCATGTGGTCTTGGTATCGCTTTAGTGGAAATACAAAAAAAGGAGGAATGTGTCCTCCTTGAGCATTAATTGCGACCGCAACAGTTACTAATCTTCCACGTTCTGCTGAGGTTACTGCACCTACTTGCTTAATACCTTTTTGAGCTATAATCTTGCTAGGTTTCTGAACAGTGGTCACCCCCGTTTCATCCATATTCCAGATATCTTTTGGTTCAAAATTGTACCTGTCCATAACGTTACCAAGGTTATCGAAAAACTTATTTACATTGTGTTCATTAAAACTTGAGGCCCTGGACAGACTTGTTGCTTGAGGACTCCTCAAAGAAAGGCTTGGATGTCGCTTTAAAAAACCCGTCAACCATTCCTTACCTGCCATTTGAGTGTCATGCCACTTATCAGGAAATTTTTTTTTGTTTTTGTTCGCCAACTCGTATGCCAGTTTACGAACTTCACATGGAGATAATCCAAAATAAACTCCAGAGCATTCAATCAAATAGTCCTGTAAAGTTTTTTCCTCGTCAGAACTAAAAACACGGTTGACAGAACGGTAGCCAACAACTGCATTAGTATTCCCTGCCTTAACTTTTTTTATGTATCTGTATAACGTTACATGGCAAACGTTATATTTTCTTGCTAAGGCTCTTATTTTTGTGCCTTCCTTGCAATGCTCTTCAGCTGCTTTTCGGTAAACTTCCATATCAGTAGTTCCTCGTGAGGTGTTTCTGATTCGATGTCGCGGCATTCTGTGAAAATAATTGTATGCATTAAAATATTATTCTCAGTTAATTAGAAGGGGGACAAAAGTAACATGTTACTTTCGTACTCATAGGCCTATGTTACTTTTGTACCCAATCACATTTTTGTCGAAACTTGAAACATAACCTTCGAACGCAACGGGCTAGACAAAAACGAATTATAACACTGTACAATCAATTTGATCAAGAATCACAATGTAAATCATCAGAATATTATCACTATTTTATACTACGTAAACATTAAACAAGTAAATGCAAAAAAACTTACTTTTCATTCGTAAAATCACGTAGCGTCCTCTAACACAACATCACTGCGCGTGGCGCTCGCGGCGACTGAATACAGTTGAGGGGGGTACGAGGGGCTATCACCTGACGGCAGCGAAGCGGCGTTGCGATTATTAGACAAACCTACAGCGCATTTGTTACTTTTGACCCGCCGTTACTTTTATACCCGGTCTCCCCTACCTAGTTATATAACACCAATATTATAAATACGAAATTAAGTTTGATTGTTACCTCTTCAAATTCAAATTCAAATCATTTATTCAGAAATTAGACCTTCACAGGCACTTTTTCTCGTCAATCTTTATATTTATAGTTATTTCTCACAAGCTACAAACTACTTCACGTTCTATGTACTCAACCAATCTTCTTGAAATTTTGCATACATGTAGTTTGAAGTATGCACTTATGGTACCTTTCATCCTGGAAAATTAATGCGGGTGAAGCCGCGGACAATAAGGTAGCGATGTTATATTATTAAGAAAAAAAAAATATATAAATAATGGTATATTTAAAAAATGGTAAACCCTTCTGGCATGATATGGACCAACACTGTTTAAATGAGTTTTTTTCGGCGTTTCTTCTTAGCAGTGGTCATTCCGAAATGCTAGTAGTTTGTAGCTTTGGTAAATATTATTTAATTTAGAATATGAGGTGAAAAATTACCTGAGGTGAAGGCCTAATTTCTGAAAAGATTTGATTTTAATTTTGCTACTTTTTGGGAAGACGTGAGATGTCAATGGCATTCAACAACGAGAAGACACGTTGTTGAATGCCATTTACACGAAAAGAAGACTGTAAGAGCGTGGTCCTCGAGTTTAGCAACTTCTGGCTCTGTCTATGCCATAAGGGTAATGAATCTGTAACAATTTTTAAAACTATATTTTGACTAATATTTATTGTTTCTAATGTAAGGAGCACACAAAGTGAAATCCGATCCGTGTTTGTAAAGGTCTAATTTAGGAATTATAAATTTCTATTTTCAATTAGCTTTTCTATCTCTGTTTAGAACCTATCTACTCCCTTTCCTTGGTGAGGTTATTACTGCACTCATCCTTTCTGAAATGTTGAAAATATAGTTCATATTTTAAAAAGTTTGGCAGAGCACCTTTCTTTTCCAGTATAAACTTGGAGATGGTGCCATACATTCAATAGATGTGACAAATAATGAAAAGTTTTTGGAATTTTGCCACCAGTCTTTCTATATTACTCTTCAGCCATAAAATGGCCATCAGTACATTTTTTTGAAAGAATTTTCGAAAAGTTTTTACTTTTTAAGCTAACGTCCCACAAAATGTAGATGAATATAAGTTACACTCAACAGTTTAAATATAAAATAAAATAAAAAAAGTTTGTTTGCCCAAATTATATAAATTATATTAATATTTTTGTGGGCTATCAGCCCATGCTCTCAATAATTGTTTACAAGTTTGTATGTATATATTTATAGATATTATATCCGTAACTTGCAAACCGCGTTATTAGCTAACTATGTGGTTAATTTGATCAACGCACCCACTTTTCACCTGTCGTATGCAGATCACTGTTTAATATTATACGTATCATTATAAGTTCTATCTACGTCATATCAAATTGCCTCGTACCTATTTACTTATATTGTAATAGATATTGGGTTTATTAGATTTATTTATGTAAATACCTAATATTAAAATGGCGTTTACGGATATATGGATGGATGGAGTGAATGTGTAAGGAATGGAAAATAATGTGTAAGGACCTAGTATCAAAATTGAGTTTTGTATGGGAGGTACAAAATGTCGAATATTTTTTAACATATGTAGAAATAGTTGTATAAATTTGAATAATGTACCAATAATCGAATAAAATTAAAATTCTCTATTTTACTCAGATCATATGTCAGCTATTAGATCTGCGAAGTTGCTCGTGTGTACAAGTAGCTCTTATTACCTAGACTTGTTTAGAATTATTGGTACTTCGGCAAAGGTAGGGACCTAATAAAAATCATATACAACCGGGACGTAAAAATGAATATCGTAATAATGTTAGCAATTTCTAAGACAAAGGGCAATAAATAAATTTATTACAACGACAAACGGCTGAAGAGTTATGACAAATATAAGATGCTCTAATAAATGGTGTGTATGTTTTTAACGTCCTAACTCATAAACTTGAAATGCGTTTTGTAAGTTTATTGTTAAAAGAATCGGTTCCGTTACCTTCGATATAAAAAATGGGGAATTACACAATATTTCTAAAGTCATATAAATGGTTAACAACACAACCATGTTGAGCCCATATGGACTTGCGGAGAAGAATTTATATTGGATGATTAGCATTATAAAAGTAAATTAAGAAAACTAAGAAATTGAACTTACAGAGCGTAAATGCGCTTATTTATGAATCTAATACAATATAATGAAACAATGTTGTTCAAGAGAATGCTTGACTATGGTTTGATTATTAAGGATGCCGAAGACCGTACAAATAGTTGAAGAAAAAGTAGGAAATTGAGCTCCTACGCCTGACAACTAATGAACCAGGTAAACACTCAGATAAGAGAGAAACAGCATAACGAATTAATGATGAAGGGAAAATCAATACTAAATAAATTAAAAATAAATCGACGTCGTTGTGGAATACCATGATTGATCATGTCGGGACGATCTAGACAAGTTTCAGCGCGATTGGCAATAATTGGCTCAATACAGAATTCTATTGAAGACAAAAGGACGCCCAGCAGACACATAAATGGACAAAGGAAAAAAATCTCTAAAAACAAATAAGTTAAATGCAGTTAAACGTCATCGTTACAAATGATAGAAACGA
The DNA here is from genome assembly GCF_027563975.2 of Plodia interpunctella. NCBI lineage: Eukaryota > Metazoa > Arthropoda > Insecta > Lepidoptera > Pyralidae > Plodia > Plodia interpunctella. The sequence continues at coordinate 5,355,072 of NC_071308.1, read as the reverse complement.
GCGCACGATAGACGTCTAGACGAAGGAGCTAAATGTGTAGTAAATCCAACCAAGAGTACGTGAGTATGGACAAGGCTCAAATCCGTAGACTATAGGTAACATTTGAGCTTGGCTGTTTGGCAATGGGCCAAAAATGCACTAGTGCAGAAACACTTAGCGTCAACCGTTGGAATTCCAACTTTTCATATTGTTCTCAATGGGATCCGGAGTTTTCTGAGGCAGTCGATTTTAATGCTCCAACTTTACTTATTTCTTCTTTATGAATTAGATTTATGCATTATATGAGCCAAGTTATAATATAAGTCTATCTATTACACAATTATAATTGCGAATTTGCGATAAATTTGAGAATGTTGGATTGCTGTTGAAAGAGATTTCTTAGAACTTGGTTTAAAATTATAAAAGAGATATACTGCTGATGAACGTTGTTGTTGATCACATGATTTGCTAGTAAAATCATATACATAAAGTTTCAGTTCATGATAAAATAAACTAGAAAATACAACTAGACAAAAAACTGACATAAAAACACTGGCTAATGGAATCATAGCTCTAAAACTTGATAAAATACGACCTCTATTTCAACACAAACATAAAAAATAGAGAGAATGCCATAAAAACCACTGGCGGACTTCGATAATGACACTCTCTCCGGTATAAAGACCTCTCTGGGTGTCGATTCTGCTAACATTGAGACATAATCGCATCTCAATAGTAGTCCTTATTGTTTGGGAATAAATGCCTATATATAATTGATACGCTATTTCATGTAACGTTACTAGAATAACTACTCTAACTTCGAATGGCTTTAACTTATAACTTTGTTACTTTCAATATTATTCAACTGTGTATGGAGCAATATTTTTCAGTGCTCAGAAATTTGTAGAGAAGTAAGTTAATTTTTATTTTTGCGATTTACACTCCTCTTTGTTTAATTTCAGTCAAATTAGTAGTTGAAAATAAATAAAAAAAGAAATTTCATGTATATTTAGTGCTGTTTCAACATGAAATGTTCTGTTTCACCACACACATTGTAATAACTTTTGTATATATATATATATATATATATATATATATATATATATATATATATATATATATATATATATATATATATATATATATATATATATATATATATATATATATATATATATATATATATATATATATTATAACTAAATGCCTTAATAAAACCATTGGCTGACAAAGCTACCGATTTGAATTTTGAAACTTTGGCAAACTTAAAATTTAGAAGTAGGGTTAAATTTTGTTTTATAAATTAAGTCAATAGAGAGATTAAAATTTTGCCTCCATTCAACGTCGAATTTGCATTTTAAGAAATACTTTAGCATGGGCTTGGATTAATTTGATTCTGCTTCTACGTGCCAATGTACACAACGGCTTTTAGTTATGTTTTGAATGTCTTCACGCTATTTTTGCAAATAATAATATGCTTTTACGAGTATACACAATTTTTTTAAATTACACTGAAGGGCTTTGTGCACGATTTTATCGTTGCATGTATTATATGGCTTGTCAATGAAATGGTCAAAAATACACGTTTTGAGATATGAACATATTTGATAAATTCTTATATCATTTTGGTTTCGAAGATATACTTATAGGTTGGGATTTCACTAAAACTAACTAAAATTTAGAGTGGGTTGCACAAGTCACATTTTACGTTAACTTTAACCTGCTCCCAAAAACGCAAAGTACTGTAACGATTGTTCTTCGTTCGAAATGCAATAAAGAGGATTTTAAAATGTAATGAAGGAATATCATTTAATTCATCCCCCTCCAGAAAGTAATGATTCTAGTTGATTTCATTTTGAAAACTTCTTTATTGCATTTCGAACGAAGAACAGAAAACAAACAAGATTTTATTTGATGTATGTTTTGACGCAGTCAGCCCCCAGAGCTGAATAAGATTAATTGTGTGTAAAAAAAGTATTAAAATTATATCTGATAATAATATATTTTAATTAATAAGCGATCCAATCGTTGCAGTACCTATGCCATTTTGTCTAAACGTCAGCGGCGCGCAGGTCAAAGTCAACTTCAAAGTTGACTTGTGCAACTCACTCTTAGTCATGTGTTCCTATTTTGTTTCGCTCCACAAAGCACTGTTTAAGTGGATTCGCAGCCCTACTATTTTTTATGTTGTTGCGTACAATCTTCATACAAACGACCTACGGCTTCTCTTTGTTGAAATACCTCAATAATTAATTAATTTAATTTTCAGATTTCGGTGTTTTTATCTATATTTTTGTGTTCGTATTGCACTTGCTTGGCACTTTCGCTTATATGTTCTAACGTTTTAGACGAAACAAAAATATGTCGATCGCTATCATTATTATAAGTATCTTTGAATTCTGTTCTAGGCCTGTGCTACTCGGGATCAGATGTCACAGGTAATTTTATAGAGGTTTTTAGTTTTATATTACATTACAATAATATATTTCACGAAACTGCACAATACTTTTAGTGAACTCTCTCTCTGACTTGATAATTTTATTTATAAAATATTAATCTGAGGAACTAAGATTAAATCAAATGTAGCTAACTATGATTATAGTAAATGATGTTGTTTTTGTTGCCGAGGTGGTCCAGTAGTTAAGACATTCGCCTATATTAAAAAGGCTAAAGCACACTGGCTTACTGTTTAAATACCACGTAGGTTTTGTCACACTAGTGGGTGTTTCTCAGAGCGTTTAATTTTAGCAAAGACAAGAATTAATTTTACTATCTGACTTTAAAATTGTTAATCTGTTCTGTGGTGTTTCAATTTTATGAATGATTGATTTTGGAAATTATTCCTTCGTAGCATCGTAGGACTTAAGCGTCATACTGTCTCGAAAAGTATTACAAAGAAGATTGTTAGGTCTAAAAAATCTTTATTAGCGATGATATACTTGGTAAGAATATTGTCGTCATGTGATATGGTAGAAAATGAAAAATGAATGGAAACAAAAAAATCTGCATCGCGTCTGCACTTATATGCAGTCCTTTAAACTCATGCATTAAATATATGTTTCTCACATTTGTAAGACTTCGCAAGTGTCGCTGTACTTAATTACTTCAACAAATTGGATTACAACATTTTTTTCATACTTCCATGTTTTAATATTTTTTTAGAACACGTATCACCTGATTCATATAAACTTATATATTTTTATACATTCTGCCATGATTTAAAACCGTCAAAATTTAGTTTCTAATGTATAATCATTTCATAATCATGTTATATTACTATTACATTACATTTTCTATGCTATAATTTATATTACACGCTTGTTTTTTTTTACTAAAACATAAAAATACGTAATGAAAATATAACATTAATTGTTTGTTTTTGAAGCCCTTAAGAAACACAATCTAAACATTGGATATCAGGTGAGGAGGTCAAATAGGTTCTACTATTTATGCAAGTAAGATCAAGTGAAGGTATAGACTGCATGCGAAGCGTAAACATATATATTAGAACCAAGACGCGAAAAAGAGCCCAATTTTCCGTAAAGTGGGACGAGCGGTTGACCGATTAATTATTCGTTTGCCGGCTACGATCGTCGAGACTATGAGGCACGCCGACATCGATTCCCGATAGACGTTACGTAACTATAAGGCCCTATTTGCATCAAAACGTGAGGCGAGAATGGCTTGGCTTGGCACAAAAATCAAGACCAACTATGAATTAAAGCTTAGGAAATATTTAAATTACCATAGAAAATGAATTAATCACCTTTTGAATTCTTGTTGTACTTTGAACATAACCGGGCAATATTTTTGATTTGACGCCGTACAATTTGACGTTTTACAATCATCTGTGAATGAATCGTATCAATAAATAATAGTACTTCTCAAAATATAACAAATAATAATGTAGGTACATTTTTCGAACGATAGTTGGAATTGCCAAAACGCCCCTTACTAATGATAAATTTTTATATCGATATCAGCAAAAAATTTACTATTCCTTATTGTTGATCTCTAATAAATCAACCCAAGTGTAATTATTCAGACTGAACAATCATTAGATGATACTCAAATAAAAAATATCTTTTTTAGATAATAAAAAAATATGCACATTTTCCAGGTGATAATAGGACTTGCCGAAAGGCCCCTTTATTTATAGTTATTTTTATGACGTCGTCATTAAAAATGTACTGCATATTTTTTCAAATCCTACCTTGTATGGGCCAATTATACTTAATACAAACTTTCGATGTAAAAACAGCCTTCAGCTGTGTTGACATGACGCGACCAGCAGTGTTGGTCATTGGTTACAGTGGACACCGAACAAATTGCGTTGGTACAGACCGTGACATTCATTATTCAGCTCCTCGAGGTAACCGTTGTTGAGAGCAGAACACTCTTGTTTCTGGTCATTTGGATGATCATTTGTGTTAGAGTTTTAGGGTATATTCACACACTTGGTGTTATAATAAGGACAGTTGAATAAACATATTGACGTTTACAAGTTTCGACATCATATAGCCTTTCAGTTTCGCAACTCTCTGATTTGTCTACCCCGTAAGGGATTACGTATATGGTAACTGTAATAGGTCTTTATATAGAAAAGTGTAAAAACAACCGTAATTGTTTAAAAAAGCGAATAATATAATTATAATTATATTAAAAATTATACAAAAATTTTATAACTAAGTTCATTACATAATATGCTTAAATCGTGTTGACTTAAATTATATCTTACTAGCGACTTGTCCCGGCTTCGCTCGGGTACCATTATAAATTATATATCTAAACTTTCCTCAAGAAAAGCACTATCTAAACGCATAAAAATCCGTTTTTCAGTTTATTGCGAGCAGACAGAAAGACGCGAACTGTAAATTGCAAAGCGGAACTGTAAATTGAATCAACCTTTTTACGAACAGAAAAAAACATAAAATCAAATTAAAAGTAAACAATAGACGTGATTGGTTCAAGTCTTGCGGTCGTGAGAATTTTAGACAAATCGATTACTGCCCGCTAGAATCTCACAATAGCCTAGTTTTAACTTTTATAAATGCTTTCAAAGTCTGAGAAAATTGCATTCGAAGAAACGAATGTCTCCCAGATCGAATCGGATTATTTCAATCGTTCCGAACGATTCCCTTTACATTTTAAACTGGAACGCTATTGTTTTGGTAGGTTCCGAGACATAAATACGGCTTTTCTAAGGTTTTATTGGCAGCAATAGCAATCACAGCTAAACTGGCAAAATGTATCGATTGTGATAAATAAACATAGGTATTTTATTTTGGTCGCACTTTGTTGGAAATTGCAGTTTTAGAGATTCCCGGCTCAATGGAAGGTCATTCTATATCTTTTGAATATAGAACGGTATTATAGCAATATATGTAGGTCTCAAATATCCTGGATTTACTGCTTGTACTTTATATAAGATAGACGAAGGAAGACGACAAGAAAGGTTTGATGGATACGTGAATATTCATATTTATTGTTTATGACTACTATGATATAGATTTGACGTCCTACGTAGCGTAGTGGTGACCACACCCGTCCGCTACCTCAAGATCCTGGGTTCAATTCCCAGTGCGGGCAAATATTTGCACCTGTTGTGATCACAACAGGTGCAAATATTTGCCCGCACTGTATGTGTTGTGCTATTTTTGTGTTTGTGTCCATCGAACTATGTGGAACTATTGTCCTTGTGTGTTTATATGTATTTTTTGTTGATAGAACCAAATAGTATTTAGATCCTTTAAGGGAAAATCTAGTATGAAAGGATACATACATTTGGTTTTTCATTTTGGAACGAGAACAAAAAGTATACAATATTAGAAAAGCACATTTTTTTTGTAAATAATAAAATTGAACTTCTCGAAGTTCTTCTTCTTATTCTTCTTCTTCTCTGAACTTCGAAGTCGGGAACTACCTACGTAATTTGCTGGTTTACACAAAATATCTAGTTTGTACTCTCCATATTTTGGTCGTGATTTTAAATTATCTTTTTGGTTAATACCCCCTTTTAACAAGAGATGGGAGAGACGTAAAATCTCTCATAATAACATATTTTCGATGGCTTCGATAAAGTGCATATTGCAATATCTTTTTACTGTGAGTCATACTGCATAATTTTCATGAGCTATATATTTTATGAATGCATGACCCAAATACAAACAATAGAAGGCATAATTTAAAAACAGATCACCAAACTGATACTATAGGATGTTTTTGACAAACGTTATCATGAAAAAATTTTGAATAGTTATATCTATATGTTGTATCTACAGAAATATAAAAAATAAACTACTTTGTAGGTAATCTAGTCTGCAAGTCGACGACAATTTAAAGCGAGTCGTTTTATTTGATTCCGCTAATAGCCCCCAGGCAAATTTTTAAACTGTGTCGGTTTCAAGCTATTTTAAAATATTATATCAATCCAAAATTAAATGGCAGATTTGTTTTCAAATTTATTTATTACTCTATTTAGAAACCTTTGAGAATAAATTATCTAAACAACAGTGAAAACTACTACACCTCTAATAACACATCAAAATCCTTTGCGTGGTTTAAAAGAACAAGCTTAGAAGCAGACAGACGTGAGAGGCGACTTTGTTTTATATTATATGTAGCTATGATGAATTGCAACTTCAATAATTATAAACTGTCAGTTTAAATGTTGATTTTTTTATGTACTTACTATAACTCGTATAATTTATCGAAATAGTACCTACACGTAAATCTTTATTAGGATGTATAAAGTTATTAGAATTTTATAATAATAAAAAAAACAGTTTCGCCTCAGTGGTTCTATGTTACTATTACTATGCAATATTTTAAACAAAAAAAGTTGTGCACAGCTTGATTCTAACTGAATCGTAATAAAAAAAATAGTACGTACAAAATTTTCTCACATCGACATCAACAGGAAAGCATTCGTTTTATAACAAAACCCCGCCCAAGTGAAACGTCTACCTTATAGAGCAATAAACAGAAAAATGAAGCGCTTAGCAAACAAAAGACGACCTTTCCGCCATCAATTAAGGTTCTATTTTGATTGAAACGTTATCGCACTTTAGTCTTTTGTTGTATGACAAAGCCGTTCAGTGGCAAAATGTAAATAAAATGGTATGCATTAATTGCTAGGTTTTCACAGTTCGTTTATCGGTAGGGCAGTTTCTTTTTGTGCTGTTATAATGAATCTGCCATTCTTTTAATGGGATCTAGGCAATATTAGATTTGAATTTTATATCTGTACACGTTAAAAGGTATAGATGGTAATAGCATGTATTTAACAATTAGACGTGCATTTTTTTATTGTTATCATTATGTTAAAACTGCTTCTAACTGTTTCCATGCTTGGACCAATAAAAAAAGTTACTGCTTCTCCTACAACGTGGTTAGTAAAAGTCGAGCGAGGGAAAGGTTATAATTACCTGAGGATTTTTCTCATAGGATAAGATAGCAAACAGCATTTTTATCATGATCCCGTTATGTTGATTAACCAAAATTCCGTAAGGGATAAAAGTAGTGATAATGTGTAATATTGGCCTGTGGTTTCGCCCTCTAGAACAGGACCACTTCATATCGTCCCGTGGATTTCGTACGAGGTGGCTAAGGGACACATAGCCTAGGTAGCTGATTTCAAAATGTATTCAAATGTAAAATTATTTTTTACGATAACCCCGGAATGCAGCCGGGGACAGGGAGAAGAGAGAGAGAGACTATCTGAAATATTATTAATTCAGGCATATGCCTGAGGGTTCAGTTATACTATATATTCTCGTCCACTTCAGCGTAAATAAAAGGAAGGGGATCAGACAGGAATGGTAAGTTTGCAAAGCTTTAAAAATAAATTGACATGGGGTCGTTTTGGGCTATCCGACGGGAATAACTCGCCCTGAAACATTTATCTACGTCTGGGCATCTATCACATAAACCATTCACATATAATTATAATCATATATATATTACTAGCTATTTACCTAAGACTTAGTCAGCGTAGAATAGTTACTTTCAACGGCATAATTAATTTTTTTGACATTAATGTCAACCCATGCCAGATTACTAATTTCTAGGAACTTGTGTGATAGCCAATTAAATTGTCTTTGGTCGTCGTTTTAACATCAGTTTCATACAAACTTTCACATTTTATTTTCTATCAAATTATCGTCTTTTGGGGGTTATTATAGCTATTTAGCCGTGAAAGCGGAACAGAGAGACATATTTTCGCATATACCTATACCTAATATTAGTCTATACTAATAATCTATACTAATAATTTGATTTAAATGTGTAAATGTTATCTATATAACATTTACACATTTAAATCAAATTATACAAACTTATCACTATTCTAGGTCACGAAGCCATTTGGCTATAAATATGCCAGACTAAAAGCTTTTCCAGAATAGCCAGGTTTATACAGACTACTGCATGACAAGATGCTCTATATAAAGACTTATATATAGAGGCAATAGAGGCGAATTTGAAATGAAATGTGGTAGGTTGTTATACTGATTGTACGAACCCGCAGTTCAACTGCAGAGTTGTATTTATTTATTGATACTGAAATCGAAGAGTTTTTATTTAGTAGCTATTACTGAAGTTTTTCAGTCTAGATATTTTTTATGAAATGATTCGAAAAAGTTAACTGTTAGGTACCTATATCGATATTGTTCAAACTACGGAAGAATTTCGGACTTAAAACATAGGGTACTTTTTTTTAAACCCCCAAATGGCAAAAATGAGGGGGGAAAGTTTATTAAAAATCGTATCTGTACCGCTTTCGCAGATAAATTAACGCGGGGGAAGATGCGGGTAAAAGCTAGTTGATAATAAATTTCTTTTGTTCGTTTCATTTTTTATGCAAAATTTCTTGTTAAAACATTTCAACACAAAAGCATATTACGACATAAAAGAACGCTTTTTTGTGTGTTGTAAACAAGCATAGTTGAAACAGTTTTAAAACAATTTTTCATCGGGAGCTGAGGCTCGCCACTCTACCCGGGGGTGACCACAAGCCAAATTTACTCGGGAAATCGAAAAGCTCTGTCTGCGTGATCCCTTTTTTGGTAGCTGTCCTAAATTTAAAACGAGATTTTGATATTTAGTTGTTTTGAATACTGCTGTGTTGAATTATGGCTTCCGAATATGAATAGTAACATAATTTCGGAAAAATGTAACTATACATTTATATTTAAAATATTCAATAAATTTTAATTATCAAAAGCTTTGTTGTCATCAAAAATTGTTAGGCACGAAAGTACCTGACTAAAAGCTATAGGAAGATATAGAATTTCAATCTTATATTTTTTATTATAGAAATAAGTAGACATAATATAATTTACTTTCTTTCATTAAACCCTTTGGTGGTGTTTTCGATAAGTGTCTAGCAAAGGTTAAATATATTAATACTTACTTACTTAACATTGTAATCTCCTGTTTGGATTATTGCATCTTAAATTAAGAAATATAAAGTAAGCAGTCAGCCATTAAATTAGAATACTTAGTTCTTTATGTATATGATAAGGTATTCAATTTTAAGGTTGATTTACTTTTTCTAACTTGTAACATATTTTATAATTTGTGTTAAATATAACTATAATTCATTATAAGAAATATTTACATTTTTTAAAGTAATTCAATTACTATAGTGTTTCGTTCTCGTATATTAATACTTAATTAGCAAAATTAACTTAATTGTAACCAAACCTAACTTTGTGCTTCAAGCTGATGTGCCACGATTTTATTGTTTTTTAATGTATTAAAAAATGTTACTCGTTGCATACTTGATTTATTTAATACATTTGAAATCTTGCTACTTTTATCATTAAACTTATTTATTAACTATATATTACTGTTTTTAATATCACATGAAATGATTATTCCTTAGGGTGGGTTGCACCGTCAACTTTGACGTTAACTTTAACGTGCGCAGACCAACTCAAAGTTCGCTATTTTGTTGAGTGTCAGCGGCGCATCGGTTAAAATCAACGTAAAATTTGACGGTACAACTCACATATTGAGATTATTTGTATTATTTATATCAATCACGTACAATTAATCAAATTTACAAATCAATCACGTACGCATTTCGATATCTGAGTAATGGGATGGCTTAGTGGTATCTCCCGCGCACTTTTTCTTCTTATAAGCCAAATAATATTGATATTATAAATACAGCTACATTTAATCCCTTTTGTATAATTGTCTGTTTTCCAACGAACTTTCCGAGAGCATTAACACATAAAATTCAATTAACAATTCTGTTATCTCTTTTATAATACCACTTTATAGTACGTATTTAAAATTAATGACTACATTCATTAGCATCGTGTGCAAGGCAAAAAATGTCAAGGAGTGCATACCTGTATTATATTCCTGCATAAAAATAAATTAAGTACTTTTTGTTACGAGTAATTTGCATTGGAATTTGCTTTTACTTTAAACCTAACTGGAAACATTCATTTAAAATATATAAATACTTTAAAATATATAAATATTTGAAAATAATATAAACGCTAAAGTTTGGATGTGAGAATGTGTGTAACTCACATAATAGTTATAGTTTTTTTATCCCAAAAGGCCCACGTGGAGACCCAGGGTGAAGCTACTGAAGCACGATGAAACTTATAAAATGTATTTTCATGTTTACTATTATGTGAAGACTAATTAATTACTGGTTAATTAGATATTTTATCAAACAAAAATCTGTACATACTCCAACAAATACAAAAAGAAAGCGAATTTCCTGTGACTTTATTCACTGGTCCAATAAAAACAAATATTCGTCCGTCATGTTGAATTCAGTTCCGTGTCCAAGTGTGCTTGACCAAAACACTTAAAAAACGGTAGGTCGACCTGAAAACTTGATATATTGAGGTCAACTACAAAGGTCACTCTATCAAGAGCTTTTCTTGTCTCGCTTTTTAAGACCAATTTGTTTGGAATTTACAATGTTGTTCAGGAGAATAGAAAAGGGAATCAACAAAAAGTGATGTTATATAATTATTTTGTTTTACTTAGGATTTTTATAGTCACTGCCTTATATAGCACTGACATGGAGTTATTAGTATGTTTTTATATATTTGCTAAGAAATACTAAAAGTCTGCTTTATGTTGTTATACATTAGAAGATTTCTATATACTCAAAATTACGTATCGCAATAGATTTCAATAATGTATACTTACTACAAAGTTTCAATATGCTTTCATTTTTATTCATGAACATTATTTGTTAATTTGAAAATATGCCTTTTTTCATAACATTTCTAATCTTTTTGTCGAGTTCTACATTTTTTTCAAGTCACCTGAAGGCATCAGACACATGTCTGATGCCTGATGACTTGAACAAATGTGGATTTTATGAGTAAACCTACTTGGTCGAGTACATGATGATATCGTTAATAACATTATTATCACATATCTAATTATCTTCTAACTCTCATTCCACAACTGCAAAGGCTCACTGCCTCAATACGATAGGTTTCATTATGGGTAATAGGCAACATAAATCAGAAGGCTTTCTTGCTTATTGGCGCTAAATGTTGCGAGGCTTAGGAGGAAAAATGCCAATGAAACTTATTTCTTACCTGATTATACTCATAAAAATATATGTAATATAAACGGCACATAGCATGAACCTTTTTTATTTAATGTTGCTGACGTTTCAACGACAGTCGTCGTGGTCGCAGCGTCAGCAACATTCAATAAAAATGGTTTGTGATAAGTCTTGTGATGTGAAGTGATTAACGGGGACTGCAAGGTCGTTGTAACGTCAGCAACATTAAATAAAAAAATATACTACATATTAATATTAATTTAATACACGTTAATATAATACACGATGTACTTAGTTATGTCTTCAAAGCGCGATACTATACTTTTAGACACGTTTTTCGTTTCTACTCGTTTTTGAACGCAACGTGGCATCGTCGTTTGAAATTAGACGGCTATCTTTCTTTATAACTCCCCATAAGGGACTTATTCGTTATCAGTGTGTAGGTAGCCTTACAAACACGGTCGGTCAATGCAGACGTTGGCCACCCTTGTGGAGTCTAGGCAACAGAGTTGTGATTGTCAAAGTATGAAAAATTGAAAATAATATATGTGAAGTATTAACATCCTATGTTATTTATTTTCCGCTCCGGAATCCTCCACACTGGTGACCCGGTAACCTAGCACGATGGATAAAGAATTTAAAGATGCCGAAGACGACGTACAACGGCACACCGCAGGAAATTCCGTGGAGTCGGACCTCAACATATAAGGTATCTGTACGTATACCACCATTTTGGCCTGAAGAGCCGGAAATATAGTTTGCAGGTGAAGGTCAATTCGCAATTTCGGGAATAACAAACCATGCAAAAACCCTTATGCATACCCTTTCATGCATTTGCATGAAAGGGTAATCACTCAAATCTAATTCGGATTTCTACATAATGTTTTTATTTACCGAAAGGTGATCGGGCACAAGTCAGATTAGTATACAAACTCATATGATTTGAGTAAGAAATAACTTGAGGAAGTTTCGATAAAATAGCATTCAGCTTCTTACATAAAAAACTATAATTGACCAAATAGCTTTAAACGAAAACCTTTCATATTATAATCGATGTACAAATAAAAACACGTAAAAGAACATTATGTGTCAAACGATATCGATATACAAACTAACAAATATATTCTTTGCTATACGTACAATATGAATTAAGTCAAAACACTTATTTGCTTGATTAATTTACATAACATTGGCTTGTTGAGCATGTAAATAGTTGAAGGGAATATTTGATTATAACAAGCAGATTACAGTAACAAAGAGAACTCGTTATTAATTTAATGATGTGAATGAACATTCAAGGGGTAGATAATATTAAATTTATAGGAAGTCAGTTTAGAGGTTTTTTTACATTTTTCTATGGGATTTCAATAAGACATAAATTTCAAAATAGTTGCTTTTTGCATTTACAGTCTCGAGTACCTTCGTTGGTGTTTTTTCTCGTTTATTTTGTGGTAAAAAATTGCATATACAATCCATAACATATATTTTCTACAAACTTTGAATATTTTTAATTTTTATTATCTCCCGAGATGATATATATATATATATAATTGATTATTATTAATTTTAATTATGTCATATTAAATTTTCCATTTTTGAATTGATATTTTTGTGTTCGGATGGCATAAAGCACTAATAATTAATTTAGGCTCAAGCATAAAGTAATGCATACCATGACAAGCCAAAATTATTTGTTTTAAAAAGTTTTGCATTCGCTACCGTAAACATATCAATCTTCCAATGAAACATGACTATAGAAATATTGCGCCCAAAAACTTAAACAGATAACACAAAGTCCTTGAACTCCAGAAAATCCAAATGTACAAGGAACTATGTCATCTATACGAAGTTATATACGATGTCGTGGACATGCGTATTGGCTGCTTATACGAACCGAAGCACGAATCTTCTTCACCACAATCAAAACTGCAGTCTAATTTCGACCTTACAACCATGAATGTAGAGTTGAAAGTTATGCTAGCACGACCGACGAGCAAGCGCTCTATGTTGGGCGGAGGCATCGAATCGGGTCTGATTCAGTTGAAACCTTACCGTGAAAGGGGGCAGTTCGCGTTTGCACCCCAATCGTTTTAAAATCACTGAGCAAAACCCTCCGAAATGCCACCAAATCCATCCTCGAGAATCTTTCGATGAAACGTTAGTGCCCATAGCTTACCATAAAATCCATTCAGGACATACTTTTCATCGAAAATACATTTTAACCAAACCGGCTGTCAGAAACCAATATAAATAGAAACGTGTCATTTCGTGACATTTATATTTTTTAATTTTAATTATTATGACAAGGCTAAAGTAGTTCATATAAGTGCTTCGTTCACATGTTCCGTTTTAGTGTTTGCAAAATTTAGCATAGTGATTTAGATTATTAAGTGGTCGGTTTAAAAAATAACATTGTATGGATATACCTAATGCCTAAGTGCATCTGCAATGGCTGTGATATAAACCTTCGCCGCTGGGTATAATTTCTTTTCTAATACTACGCCTTATGCTTTTAAGCTTCTGTAGAAAGAATTGGCAAACATATTGGCTTAAAAAAATATTAAAAAATGTTGTTCTTTAAAAAAAATTCGTAATCGCTTAATAATAATTCTCGCTTATATTTTCGTAATTAACGCAGCAATTAAATACCTACGAATAGTAAAATGTTTTTATCCTACATAATATTTTTTATTACTTATTCTCTTTGTATTTTTGTACCTATTTTCGAAATAATTATAAGCAATATGAAGCACAATACACCAACAGTTATTCTGTTTGCTGGCCACACCAATCAAAGCTAAGTCCACTTTATCGGTCATAAAAATGGCCCCACTCACTTTACCAACCTATATTTTTTCACTGGACAAAATGAAATATAAGAAAAAGTATAATTTTAACTTATCTTGTATCGTTTTTTATAAAATTTAAATACACACACACACACACACTATAGCATTCTAAGAAAAACGTATTTGTCTAACTACGCCACTGTTAAAAATAATAGGCATATATTTTAAAGCGATGCAGATTAACCTGACTGAACTAAAATTAACACTATTTACAATTATATTTAATTGAGTCATATTTGCGGATGCTCCGAGGATGCCACAAGAAACTTCAGTCAAGAGATCAAAGGGAAGCTCAAACTCCGTGTACAGTCTATTTGATGTTTAAACAGTTTAATACTTGATTACTAGCAATGCCTCGGGGTTTCTCTTGAACGTAATTCTGAAGAATTTTGCGATTGAACGTTCCGGGTGATCTCATTTGTGCGTATCAAATTAAACAGGAGAATATCTAATTTTGAAGAAGGACATTTCTCTCATTGTTTCATAATTTTACTATTGTTTCAAAGACGTGTTCTTATGAAGACTATGAAATTGAGTTCAGAAAGCAAAGGCTACATGATCGCATTTGTCTCCAAGAGGGAAAACTTTCAGCGCTGAATAACATTAGTACACTGGCCTCGGAAAGTGCCTCAAATATTCATACACTCCAGAAACGTTTGGTTATTCAAATTTAGAGACTGTGATTCATGTACCTTTAAACATAAGTCTTTGTAAATTTGTATAAATTAGAAATACTTTACTTTAATACCACCTGTACCTGCAATTATTATTCTTTCTGTTTAGGTTTTGTCATAAATTGTTTACAAACTGTAATTTTAAGTGTGATTAAATTAATCTAAAGCTTAAACGTTTTGTAAATAATTTTGACCTTTTGACCTTGAATATCAAGGCTTGGTGCAATGACTCATAAGAGAAGCTTCATTAATTTTCTTTATACAGTTGAACTTCATTGCAACTTAGTCAGTTTTAATGGAATAAGATTATAATTATCTTATTAATATGAATTAATGATAAAAGTGTTTGTTATATTCTTCTTTGATAAAAAAAAAATACTTACATTTTATTTACTTAAACCGGACACCTAAATTTGGCGGAACCTTTGGCTCCTGACCAAAAATGTTACGCTAAAGATAAATTTTGTCACCACAAAAAAAAAGGTAGATTGTAAATGATATGTCAAATTATACGAATAGTTATTTTCCCGACTTCGACAACCATAGAGAAAGTGACAATTTGTCTGACCGTAACAAATATATATAATAACTGTCACTTTTACATCCTATCCTATTTAATATTATAAATGGGAAAGTTTGTGAGGATGTTTGTTTGTTACTCTTTTATTCAAAATTTACTGGACTGATTGTTATGAAGGTACACGAGTAGAATCCTGGAATAACACATAGGATCTTTCGTATCCCGAACATCCCACAGAAGCGAAGCCCCGGGGCGCAGCTAGTTCCAAATATAAGGAAGTTAAACCGTATAGTTTCTGTGAGTCAACAAGAATTGTGCCTGAATATTTGGAGTTTGATGCGTCCATCGACCGACATCAGACGCCAGCTAGTCTGACGTTGTCTTGGCTTACTACTAAAGTATCTCAGAACTATCACTCAAAATGGCGAAAGTTATATTGTAAAAGACAGACAAAAGAAAATTAGATTTTTGTAGTATCAACTATTTACATGTGAAAAATTCGCCAGTTATTTATAAAAAAAGTTAAAAGCTTAGTTACAGTATGTTTTGTCACGATCGCACTATAAAAAAATTTACATTGATAGAACGAGATAAAACATACTTCAGATTAAAGTAAGTATGCCTTATTTTTTAAATGAGAAAAATAGGGTAAGCTAGGGTCGTAGCAAATTTGCTACGAACAGCTACGTAATCGGCTAGGAATGTGCTACGAACTTTTAGTGCGCGTACGATTCAAATATAAAATTATTATATTTTGTTCCCCAGAAATATAAAATTTACGTCGTGATAGGAACTATGATTATCGACATTATCTCGACATCACAAAAACATTACATACAATATGGAGAGCTCCCACATTGTATACTAAATATAAATATTTGTTACTTGATTATGTCTATTTTTTTGTTAAAATTTATTTCATAAATATTAA
Source organism: Plodia interpunctella (assembly GCF_027563975.2). Classification (NCBI taxonomy): domain Eukaryota; kingdom Metazoa; phylum Arthropoda; class Insecta; order Lepidoptera; family Pyralidae; genus Plodia; species Plodia interpunctella. The sequence continues at coordinate 5,338,565 of NC_071308.1, read as the reverse complement.
TGAAACAATTGTAGAAAAATTACATCTGTATAAAATTACCTAGTAGGTACTTGTTAACACAAGTACTGTGACGTTAAATCTAACCGCAATAAGATTGTTATTTTTATTACTTGCCACGTATGTACTTTAACTTTCTAAACATAAAAAGCCAAATAAATTCACATTTTACTGTTCAATGAAAAGGGCAGTACATTGTTTCAATTTTTAACGACAGGACAATCTATGGAAGTCGTTAAATAAATGTATGTGTACGTATTTTATCGGTGACCTTTCCTTAATGATTTACCTGTTAGAAGTAATTTTTCAAATTCAACTAGCAACAAGAGAATAACGCAGACATTGTTTTTGAAATTTTCTATCACATACCTACCATTTCTTGTGTTTTAGCATAATACTAGTGACCCGCGCCGGCTTCGTACGAGTTACGTACGTACATGACCTAACCATAAACCCTCCTCTTGAATCGCTCAAAACAATCCGTTGCGCAGTTTTAACATTTAAGCATAACATAGGAACAGACAGACTGCGGGAAGCGACTTTTTTAATACTATGTTGTGATAAGAATAATCACAAATATTTTTTTTCGAATCATTCACCAAGAAATAAATAATATATTGTAGTATTAGGCGTGTACAAATATATCGTATTTTATTGAAACTGAAAATTAACACACTAATAACGCGAAAAACACTTAGAAACATGTATAGTCCAATTAGTGAGTTTTCCCGCATTTTACCATTAAAATGTATTGTAATAATTAAATATATTATTTAAAAATCAGGTATAGATACAAATAAATTGACGTCGGATAGGGGAATATGCCTTAAATGTAGTAAATTTTGCAGTTCAGTCTAATAATTGACAGACAGATGTCTGTCAATTATTATATTCAAATTCGTATGATTTGACAGGCACTACTGAAATCTGACGGGTGAAGACCTAAATCGGCTTACGATCATGTCATGACCGGCTTTAGTTCCTGAAATACCCATTCAGAATGCTGTCTATAAAGTTTGATGGGTAGCGAGGGTAACTCGATACATGTTATACTCTCGAAGATTAACTGCTATTAGTTTGAAGTAGTGATACCAAAGTATCAATAATGGACCTAAAAATTTGTAAGGAATATCGATATGACTATCGATAATATTGATAGAATAAAATTTGGCAATACTATGACTGCATTAATATAATACTACACCTATCGATAGTATCAACTGTATCAATAGTATTATAAAGTGTTCGATAGTTTCGAACTCTGCCATATTGCTGTAATATCGATAGACTATCGATAATGATCTATCGATCGCCATCTCAAGTTTGCAGCATGAAGTTTGAAATTCAAAGTATTAAACTTTATTATGGATATGGAAAGTGTCTATCCAGGTTCACGCGTTTCGCATAATATACCTTAAATACAGTCACTCTACTTACGAATAGTGTTTATGAATAGAAGCAAAAATATTATTTTTTACAAAAATTAACATACTATGTGTAAACTTTACCTAATTTTGAATTTCTCAATGCTTCAAATAATATTCTAACAAATGAAAATCGTCAGTTAAAGGTTAATTAAATCAGCATAGACCTTATTAATCAGAAGATTGGCTCTGTTAGTGAAATATTCTCTTCACTAAATTCCAGGCGATACGACACAATGGTTGACACGAACTCAAAGCTGGTCTGATCTATGGCTTTTGTATTAGGCCTGTCTGCACTGGCTCAGGCTGTGTTGTCGCCCTCTGAATAACTGGCTGGCTTAGCTCGTACAAAAACGGTTCGAAAAAGAAAAAAAAGAAGCATCGATGTTGCCGAGAATCGAGCATCAATATTCATGCTTCGATTGAAATCGAGTTTACAGATTGGCAGTTAGATTTGAGGACAAAATTAAGTTGTAAAATTACTTTATTTGATTTTTATTTTACTAGGAATATCAATTTTAATAATAAAACATCTATAGTGCCTAAAGTATTAAACATAGATTTTTGATATAAAAATAAAATTCGAATTTTATTGATAACACAACGTTTTAATACTTTTGAAATCAAAACAATAATTTTTCAATTTACAAAATAAAAAATATGTCTAAAAATATTATGACAATTAATTTTGATATTATCATCAGCCAGATACATACCTTTCAACAGAATCAAGCAGCCTAGTGACGACCTAAAACTTTAGTGTAATAGTGAAGTGAAAGACGATGTACATTCGATTATCGATAAACCGAATAGAAAATGGCAGGCAGCTGAAGAAGTCAGATGCTTCGCCAACGGAGCATGTGTCGACGGCAGTGCCGACCTGTTCTATCTAGCTGATGCTGGGATAACACTGTCGATGATAGTCTGCTTTGTCGCTGAACTCACGTCGTTTCAGGTAAGTTTCATGGTGTTATAGTACAGTCGACAACACATAATAACCTACCCAAATTAGTTTGATTTTATACCTTATTATACTATTTAAAAATATGTAGTAAGCCCTTCTGTCGTGACAGGTCCAACAGTATTTAAATAAGTTTTTTTTCGGTATTTCTTCTCAACACCGATCGTTCCAAAATACCAGTAGAAATTAAGTATTTTTAAGAAAATCGTTTAAAATTACGATTTACGGCACAAGTAAATACATCAGTATAATTTTGTTCTTCATTCGTCGCTCACATCGGTGAGGTTCGGTGTTATTTCTTACTGGGAAATAATTTAGTAACACGATATTTGGAATAGTTAGCTCGGTATTTAGATCTATGGACTATCTTGACTAAGCTAGTTATGTCCTAAATTATTTCCCAGATAGAAATAACACAGAAATCTGCGTTCTGTGTGAGCTACTATTGCGTGCTATTATTTTCATAAATCTTCATATTCAAAACTTTTATATTTTTTACTTATATTATTAATATGAGGCCTGTTAACATTACTCATTTTACCTCTACTCATTTTTAGAAAAGCAAATCTTTACGTGAAATCAATGTGATAGCCATAAAAAAATGCAAATTTACATACAAAATGTCTGTACAAGAAAGCAATATCATCAAAACGACGATATACAAAATTACCTCACTTTACAAGAATAATGTAACATTTTGAATAAAATACAACAATAGTGATGACTCCGCGTAATGGTCGGAAAAAGTCGTGTTAAAGTCGAGTCATATTCAAAGCTTTGTAGTATCATCAAAATAATAGGTAGGTCGTTTCACCTCTCGGTATTGTTGGAAAGATAACGGATAATGTAAATAAATGTTAGTAAAAAAACGCTGCGTGAGTATCGACACGAAAATTCAATGTCTGGCGTGTACGTAGTATTTTTTTTTTACCGACGCAATGACAGCTTCCATTTTTAAATTTTGCCCAACCTTATGGAATTATTAAAAGTTACACAAGTCAACTCAGACCTGCGCACCGCAGTCATTTAGACAAAATGGCGTACTTCGCGTATTTCTGCGCAGGTTGAAGTTAACGTCTAAGTTGACTGATTTTAATATTTTAATATTAATTATAGATTTTTATTAATAAATTAAAACTAAATTTTATCAATGTATTAATTTTCGTCAATATTTTACTGTTGTAAATAAATAAGTTTATTACATTACGTCTAAATAAACTTTTACAGTAGATATATTCTGTTGAGAATGCTAAAGAACTCTTCTTCGGCAAGTCCATAACTGTCGCTTCAGATTTCGAATGAAATTTCTCTCCCAGTTATAATTTCGTTACATATTTAGGTAGAAGCAATTGGCAAAACTTTTTGGTGGCGTTACTGGAGAATCGTAACGAGCTTGTTTTTCAGCCGAGGTATCCTTGGGCCTACGAGGAAGATATTTCCAAGTGATTTATATGCTTTTTACCGACTTTTAGACGAAAGATTTCGTCCTAATATGAAATAAATCAGAGCACAAGAATTCTTTATTTTTATTGAATCAAAGATAACAATCGTATTGTTTTGACAATCCGAAATGCATGTTTTAAGATTGTACAGAATAATCTTTCTTTGTGTTTACAATAACATCAATATTTACACAAAAACAATACGTGGATTAAAAATAGGAAGATATGCTTGTAGAATTAAAAACTTTTGAAATTTTATTATCAAGTAAGCGTCTTACCATATAGTATCGTCATCACCAACAGTCATTTAAACGTTGGGTCTCACGCCCACTGCCGGGGCACAAGCCTTCCTTATGGATGGATAAGGCGAATGTGCCATGACCCATAACGCGGGCTCATTGCAGATTGGCGGGTTTTAACCACAGCCAATACAACCGCAACGGCTTAACGTGCCTTTAGAAGCACGGAAGAGCTCCAGTTTCTACATTTTTGGTCACCCTGAATTTGTTTGATTGGACCATTATGAGAATGTCTGAGCTCCTCAACAAACTAAGTAACATGATTTTAATACCTACCAATTTTTTTTTTGTAAAACTCTTTTATTAACAAAATACGGAATCGTACAAAGAGGACACAGGAAAACATAAAAATTCTTTAATGAGGAAAATGGTTGTGAAAGGTTAATAATTCAGAATGGATTCTTACAAACAACACGTCGAGCTCTCTCCCATTTCTCAACACCATAAATCTGACAGGTAGATGGATGTTGTTTGTCGAAGGCGAGCAATCTATTAAGCCTATCACACTATGAGAAAAGTTTAGGATACCAAAAGGAAATATACAATTTAGTATACTATTTGTTTGTGATTGATATTTAGGGTGGGTAGCTCCAGTTCACTTTGACGTTAATTTGACCCAACGCGCCGTCGTTGTTTACGCGCGTTTTACGCGCAGGTTAAAGTTAACATCAAAATTTACTGACGCAACCGTATAGTAATGTAGTAATTATTATTTCTCGTTTATTGTATGTGTTATATAATTGATATAAGAAAAAGGTATAAATTTGATGAGTTTGATACCAACATTTGATCATCTGACCACTTTCTTGGTTTCTTCCTTAGCCCGCCTTAAAGTATAGCTCCCATCTTCTTACTCACCACGTTACAATATTAGCTTTATGTTTTCATTATATTTTTTTTACATCAAACTTTTCTTCGCCCTGGAACGATATAAAATCATAAATAAAAAAAGATGTAAATGAATTTTATTTCCCATTCACAAAGCACAAAGGGGGTTATTATTCATACCATAAATCACCACTAGTATAAGCACTATAAAATGCAAAACTTGGCATCGACAAAGGGTTTAAGTATGTTTCTGTAATAAAGACAACCGTATTTCAAATTTTATAGATATAACTAGCTTTGACAATAGTGTGAAATGAAACAAAAATAATCATGCCCCAGTGATAAATAATGAAAAGGAGGCAACTGACATTTTCTTTTGAGAATTATTTTTATACATTTAAGTTTAATATGTATTCCATATAGACAATAACTAATTGGCACAGACGACCAGATGTCAAATTATTCTGCATGTGTCTGTGCGCCTTGGTAATTAGGCGAATCCGCAATTAATTTGTGTTAGTTGATGTGCGTTGACCAATGTCAGATACGTCTTTTATACTATGATGGCAGCATATTCGTATTTGATAATGTAGCGTGTTTTGTTCACAAGTAAACGACTGGTCGTAGTGCGTGTGACCTCACGCTGAATATTTGAAGATGCGCCATGTTTGGACATAAGCTATGATAGCTAACAGCCTTACTTCATTTGTCTTTTCCCTAAACCTACACAAAACGAGGTTGCGAATGTAATACGCGTTGCAATTTCAATTTCAAATAACTAGCTTCTAACCGTGACTTCGCCCATATGTATTGCCTACTGATCAGTAAATTTTCGAGATGAAAAGTACCTTATAATCTTATCTGTACTTTTATGCGTATATTTGTGAAATTTCAAGAAGTTTGAGTATAAAGCGTAATAATAGGTAAAAGCACTTTTTTAATTTATGAAATTAATTAGGATACCCATCTGAACTATAATTATAAATACTATAGACGAAAGTGCCTAATTTTATTGGTTTTATAAACTAATTCCATAGTTTGCTAGAATATTCAATCGGAAGCAATACGTTTTCTATAATACTGTTTGATAAAATCTACCGCTCACACACAAATTGAACATTAGTTTAATTCTATCGACATTAGCTATCACTACATGAATAAGAGTTGGTTGCACCAGTCAACTATGATATTAACTTTAACTTGAGCAGAAAAACGCCATTTTGTCTAAACAACAGCGGCGCGCAGGTTAAAGCTAATGTCAAAGTTAAAGTGCAACTCACCCTAAAAATATCAGATACGTTTCTTTATTTTACAGCGGTGTTAACACTTCATCGCTTTTAAAGCGCTACAGCGGATAGATGCTCTAAAAAGAATATCGAGAGGGATTCGTATGCCTTCAGTCTAACAATCTGTATTCGCTTTTATGTCGTATTCGTTCGAATGCTTCTTGCCTGCTGCATTTTATTTCTCACGATATTCGATACCTGCACGGCTTATCGAATATAGCTCCGGTTATTCGATTTCTAAATCTTATTTGTCTTTTTTATGCAAAATGCAATCTTGCACGCTATATTAAAATGGAGAAACATTGTTAATTTAATCATATACAACATTTTTATAAAGAATTAGATTTCAAAAAGTTTCATTCAGTTTATTGATTTTGCATGGCCACGGAAATTTAAATATCGACTTAATTTTCACCGTTTTAATGTTAACGACAATGTTAAAACACGACAGCAACTATTATATATTTTTCCAAAATTTTCCAAATCGTGGAAAGAAAAGGTTCAATAATCCGTTGCTAATAATATAAAAAAATTTATATATTAACTTAAATACGTTCCATCCGTTGAATCCGTTGAAGTTTACACATCACAAACTTTTTCAGCTGAACCTAAAACTTTTAGGTTGATCATTTCATACCCTTTTCACGCCTAGACCAAACATTGTAGTTACACTAATTCTGCTTTTAATAACCCTTCGTTCCGGACAAAACGCCATTTAATTAAGCCGGAAGTTTCGAGGACATCCGCTCCTCATTTGTTTTTGACGGGGAAATCCCTTGTGATTCCGAACATAAAGGCCCTTATGACAAACAGTATCGCGTGTATCCAGAGCGAGAATTTAAATTTTTTAAACGAACGTTTCATAAAATTCTTTTGCCTCTTTGTTTGACTCGAGTCTGTTGAATCTTTTGTGAAGTCGGTTAAAAATAAACAATCGTATATTTTTGGGGGTTTAGCTCTTGCAAAGTTCACTGTTATTGAGCATGTTTCTGACAAATATTTAATTATTTTGCTAAATAATTGATAGTTAGTAATAAATATTTCTAGGGTTAATCGAAATGTTTATCAACTACGATTGAATATCTACTTTATTGTAAACAGGTTGTTGTTTTTTCATTGATTATAACGCAGAATGCATGAATATACTCAATTATCATGACCTGATTGTAACGTTGTATCGAGACTAATAAATGATTTGAAGTTTTTAAAATGCAATTGTACAATTTTTCATGTCTTCTCATTATAGCGGAACACATGCCAGCAGCTTCCACAGGCACTTGCATGTCATTCTATAATACATATTTAAAAAGTCATGTCAAAGTCCAGCTACCGGCATGCCAGCTACTTGCCCGTGTTTTACTCTGTCCATTAATTGAATATATTTAAAAAATAATAGCAGCAAAACATGAAAAAATTACGGTACCAAAATATCTCTGAAGGTTTTATTATCCGGTACCTACTATATTAGTGAATAGAAAAGTAAAGTACATTATGCATTGTGTAGTCTATAGACAGAAAATTCCCGGAATACTTGAGTCTCGCAATATGTCATCAATTTTGTTGGGAGATGACAAATTATAAGCCGAAAAAATGAGGGAGAATCTCAACAGAAAAATTCTGTTGTAACATCATTTTTCTAGTTCATTTCATCGGCTAGATAATTTGTGGAGCGGTTGGAATTTGTCGCGTTCGACGATTTTAAAAATGACTTCAAATTAATTAAGACATTTTTGCGAATAAACTGGTAATTCAATTTTTATATTTTGTAATTTATTATATTTAGATTTTTAGTTTTTTAAGCTTACTATTTATTTCCTTTAACTAATTGAACTGAAAATTTGTACGTTTAGTTTAACTGAAAATGCATGACGATAATAAAAGTTTGTATCAAAAATTAAACTAAACAGGGTTATTGAAATAGAAATTCTCAGAAAAATTGCCTTCTCATCGTAAGTCGTAAAATATTCGAAGATTGACTACTACTTCCCTTTATTGCTTTTTATGATATACGATCATGAAATATTTCGCACATTTTACGATTTTTCTTTGTCAGCGGTCAATTTTTTCCACTATATTTTTCAGTAAAATTTATGATGAAAAATCAAGCTTCAGCTGATTTTGTTATTACCACAGAGACAAAATGTAGAACTGTGGTTTTTTATATATTAATTGTATATATGTGTAATTGTAATATATTAAAAAGTAAATAATTGCAAAAGTGAAAAACTAAATCCGCGCAGTCATGACATTAATAAAATCTAATATGATTAAATAGGTAGATAATTTTTAAAATACCTTAACAAAACTTGTTTCACACTTTATGAGGTTCTTATAGTGGACTTGGAAAGTAATAAAAACCTTTCCTTTGAGTTCCCCTTCAGGTCCAGACTCTTCAACTTGTTTGCTTGACTCTCGGAGTCTCATTACCTGCTTCATTAAAGCGAGTGTACTTTTGAATAAGCGTTAGTACTTTCCAGCTAAAGTTTCACTGCACTGGATATTTTCTCATGAATAATGTTTAAGTCATAATTAGGTCGATCTGTTATTCAGGAGAAATGACATATCAAATTATTCAATTTGATAAACTTACTGATTGATTCGTTTTTTCCATGTCAAATACAGATAATCAAAAATAACTAATCCAGATATCCAATCCAAATATCCAATAATTAAGATTTTTTTTATTGTTAAGAGGAATAATGTTCAGCATCATACAATCATTTTCATTTGGTCACAATCACTCCATCAAGTCGTTACCACATCATATCAGGCTGTTAGGAGCATGCTGCCCACATCATATCGTAGGAAACCACCCCAGTTATGGACCCATAAACTGTTGCAAACTTGCAGGGCGTTTAGACTGTCATTTGCGATGTTGAATGTTTAGGTCGTTCTAGGTCGGGTCGGACTAAACCTTTTTACGACTGAATATATATAATATTCATTCTATCATATATGACTATCGACATTTAAAAAAAAATAGTTAGAAAACGTTGGACAATGTATTATTAAAAATGTATTTATTTTTAATAAACTGCTTGCTTATTTTATCATTACTCTACTTTTGTAGTGTAAATGTAAATGTAGAGGTATAATCTAAGGTTGGGTTGCACCAGGCAGCTTTGACGCTAACTTTAATCTGCGCGCAGCTGACCTTTAGATAAAATTGTTAATTGCGTACCTATTTTGCGTTTTTCTGCGCAGGTTAAAGTTAACATCAAAGTTGACTGGTAGAACCCAGTTAGTTAGTTATTTGTTATAAAATATAGTATCGTTGAGTTAGTATCCCATAACACAAGTCTCGAACTGACTTTGGGGCTAGCTTAATCTGTGCGATTTGTCCTAATATAGGTATTTACCTCTATATGTTCTTTTACATTCAAAACGTTTACCGTTTGTGAGTTTATATGTTTGAGGCGGGTAATATTATACATACATACATACATATTACAGTTCATATATTATATATTTATCTTAAAATACCTAGGTAAAAGAAATGATATACCTAAGTATGTAATTATTTCTTGTACCTAGGTATTACAAAAATGTTTTAGTTTTAATTACTTGTACTGGACAGTCCCGACATAAAATTACCAAAAATGTTGACAGTGTACTTGACCCAAAAGAGTAGGTTCTTCATTTTATCAGAAAAAAAAATCAATAATTCACCATTAACTTGCGAAATTTTACGCTAATTACAACTCATTTGAATATTGAATTTCGTACTTGAAATGGTCGCTCGAAAAGGTAAATTTATAGCATCTTTATTACCAGTTACTGGAGCTTGATGGTTTTTTGGGGTCATTTACTTTTTTCAGATATCAAAGGCAATAATTATTTTATGATCAGAGACGAGAAAAATGAATAATATTGAACTTCTCGAAGTATCTTCGCAGAAGAATTCAACAAAGGAATTTTTTTCTTATTTTCTTTCTTTTCTTCGCTACAAGAAAACACTAAAACAAGCTAAAATATTGCTCGCCCAGCATGAGATTGAGGATAACCGTACCCTCTGTTACGTCTTCAGCGAGTGAATAACAAACATGGTTATTTATTTTGCCGTGTAAGCAAGCTGAAGCACACTCTTGTTCGTGTAGTATTTTTTTTTTATATGTTGAACTAGCTGCATATTGTTTTTTACTGGCTTGGAAGTTTTTGATCAAACTAATAATTTTAAATAAACGTACAACTTCATTTATATAAAAAAAACTTGACAGTTGAAAAACAACAACGGCAATCGCTATGGGTGAGTTGTCTCTTCAAATTTGACGCCGCGCAAAATGGTGTACTTTGCGTTTTTCTGCGCACGTTAAAGTTAACGTTAACGTTGACGGTGCAATCTACCGTAAGGGGATTGATGTTGAGAAAGCTGCCAGTTGTAAAACAACAACTGAATTTCCAAAGTCTTATTAGAGAGAGAGGTTGAAAAATTACATGAATTCATAATTAAGAATTGCTTGCACATTTAAATGAATGAAATTAAAACTCTAAAGTCTAATATACATTTTCATATATTTCACAAAAAAGAAAAACAAAACTTAACTCAAATCGTTAAGAAAATGAGGATAAATATTTAAATATTATGAAAAACTAGAATAAAGAAAACTATTTTAATAAAGTTGGAATAGATTATAAAGTATTTAAAATACTTTACGTATAAAGCACTTGACCTTACTAGTTTGACTTGAATAAGACTGAACGCATTCAATCTCTCGAAAAGGTCGAATGGGCCCTTCTTATCCCTTGAAAGGAACCTCCATGAATAATTTCAAGGTCTAAATGCGAACAAGAATTCAGTTGGACGTCATTATCGCTTATCTACATTGTTCGCACTAAATATGTTATCAGATGAGTCAAATATATTGGAACCTTTTACATAGCTGCGGCTACATTCTTGTATTTTTTATTTACTTGGTTCTTTTTAAGTTTGGGAAGGTAGATACCTACCTTCCCAAACTTAAAAAGAACATACGTTAAAAAAGAAAGTACGTGAGCATGAAAATTTGTTTCTGCAAGTTTTTATTTTTAGAAGTGAAAACTTCGGATCACTCACTAGTTCCACTGACAAATAGAACAAGTGAGATTTTTTTTATAAACCGAGAAAAAAGAGAATGATCTAAAACTTCTTTAGTGGCGTTATGCACTTTTTGTGATGGGTAAAAAATGTTAAATTCGCATCAGAATACGTGACTTGATCGAAAATTCGTAAGACGTCAAAAATGCACAACGAGGAGCGGAAACTTGAATATTAAATTCAAGTTTCCGCTCCTAGCGGCACTCCCGGAGTGCAACCGTATTTTTTTTCTTTTAGAGTCAGTTTATACCTATTAATTTTGCTGAATTAGTCGCTATAATAATTGGCTTGTCATTGTCCTTACATACACGTACTATATACGGACTTACATACGTACAGGAAGAGTTTGTAAAATGATGCAAAAATCGCATTTTATCTCTCTGTTTTGTCGTCATCAACACCAGCCTGGAATTAGTTCAAACCTCTCCAAACTGGCCTGGAGATCACCACATCTGGCCGGCTGATGGAAGATCAGTTAATTGATGACCCTGTTGTGTATCTCTAAGTTTTCATTTCACTTCTCTCTCTCTCTCTCTATCTCATCTAAGAGTTTTCCCAGTTACTTCTTCAACCATTGAGCGTCGGAACCCAGGGTCCACTTTCTTCTCTACTTCTCAGATTATCTTGAACCATTTGTGTTGAATTTTTTGTATACCTACATTTTATAAGTTTGATGATAATACATAAAGACTGTTCAAGAGAGTTAATTCGTGTCCCTAATGATTTAGTAATAATTTTGGGAGTAAATTACACTAAGTCCCTTTAAATTACACCCACAGTTATGATATTTATTACGAGCTCATGGAGTTAAGTGGAAAGAGTGGTACATTTTTCTTTATTTCTAATTAGAAAGTACAGATACGTCTTTTGAGGAAAATAGCACAACTTCACTAAATAACTTTCTGTTTTGTTGTGAACAGAGTGAACAGAACAGTCTAAAAAGTTGCAGTCATTTCGAGCACTCGCTTATAATTATACAAACGTAAGAAATAAGCAACTCGTTTAAGTTGGTTAAACGGAACATAAAAGGAGAAAGAACAACAAGGAAAGTTTAATTGGTAGCATAATAACTGCGTAATTTTAGTACTTTCGGCCACGAATGCTATTAAAGGCAATATATTCATGAATAAGTACTTGATTATGTAGTATTATGTAGCTAGTTTGACTCTCTATTTCCGTCTGATTTTCATAATTTTGTTGTTAAGATATCACAAGGTTTTATTATATAATATTTAGCTTAGTAGTCTTTCAAAAGTCTTGACATTACATAAGTTCTAAGGTCAGAACAATTCAGTCAAGTTCAGTGTTCGTTTTGCCCTTACAAATAATAGATAGACTGTTTTATCTCGAAAAGAGTAAGTATTTATATCTAGGTGTTTCCATACACTTGGAACCTATTTTGAAACATGAAATACACTTTACGAAAATTTATACTGAATAAATTGTAAAAGCACGCGTACATAAATCTGCTTTTGATGTTTATCCTATGTCGTATTTCGTCACGCCGCCGTACAATCTTATTTTGGATAAACAGCGTACAGTCAGCACGTCAAGGCACTCTACAAGGACCTTCTAGCGGTAATAA